>NC_081548.1:24413440-24415490 GCF_901000735.1 Corylus avellana | reverse complement strand
TCGGTTTTGAGAAACCGGAACCGGAACCGGGACCCCGGTTAACCGGGGTCCCGGTTACCGGCCGGTTCCGGTTTTACCCGGTCCGGTAACCGGTTTTTGAAGAAACCCACGGTCACCTTCTCCGGCAACTTTCTTGCCGGACCCAGCCACAAAAACTCTGCATCTCAGTCCATGAACATCATCTTCTCCAAACAAGAGCAATCTTGTTTTTCCACTGTTACAAACACTCAAGAAAACATCCAAACCAAAACTCAAACTCCTCTATGAAATCAAATCAAAAAATTAACAACCCAAAACTCCACCATTCGGCCATGGCAGAGAACACCCCAACAAAACCCAGAAAATTAACAACCCAAAACTCATCTCCCTCAGCAAAACCCAGCAACACCCAGAAAACCCACAACCCAAAACAACCCAAAACTCCTCTCCCTCAGCAAAACCCAGCAAAACTCCTCTCCCTCAACAAAATCAATGCCAATACATATATGTATTATGTATGGACAAAAAGACAGAGAGAGAGAGAGAGAGAGAGTGGCGGCTGGAAGCCAAGAAGAAAGAAGAGAGGCGTGGCTGGAAGCTTGGAAGAAAGAAGAGAAGCGTGAAAAAAGAACCCTAAGTGGTAAATGGCTAAAAACAAAAAAATATATATTAAATTATTAATATAAAATATTAAAATATATTATTTTATATATATAATTATATATGCACCCGGTTTCGATTTTCCCGGTTTTTACTGGGTGCCAAGCTGCCGGAGGACAGTCCCGGGTTTTACAACCGGAGCCGGGTCACGGTTCCGGATTCCGATTCAGGTTTAGGTAGGAGATTTTGACAGCCCTACCCAATAGGGAAGCGTTGGCTATCCGACTTTTTGCTCCCTTTAAATGCCTCTTCGTTTGACGTTTAGATGCTTTGATATTGTAATTTTATATATGCGATTTTAAATTAAATTATAAAAAAAAAAAAAAAAAAAATTGTTTAGAATTGAGTTTTCAAAAAATTATAATTTCAAAAGGCTACAAATTTTTAGTAGTTTATTATTATTATTTTTTTCACTATTTTTATACTCTATATTTGATTAGTAAATTTGTTTGTGATTGATAAATATTTATCGCTTGCGTCAAAAATTTAAACAAATAAAAAGTAATTGAGTTACTCTTTTTTATTAATATTATATATCTCCCACTCACTTGGAGATGATGACTTCCTTTGAAGTATGCAAAAGTTAATTGGCTGGATCGATAATTGGGTGGTTGGATCCATTAATGATTGATGCAGTGCCACTCAATACTACTTTGAATGGTACCCATTAACAACCAATTACCAAACATGTGATTGAGCATTAAAACCATGTTTTCATTAGCTTCATAAGTAGATTTTTTTTTTGTTGAAATAGTTTGATCGACTGAAGACCACATTTCATGAATCAGATGTCATTATATATGTTACTCGTTGTAAAATTTCATATAATTTCTTTTCTCTCAATAAATAGATATAGTTGTAATACATCAATATATTCAACATATTTAAGATGTAGACCTAACACTTCATCAGTTTCTTTCTCCTCTTTGCTTTCTTCTCTCGTTCATATTATGCCTATCATACATTTCTACCCTCATGAGATGCACTTTTGAGAAGATATTTTATTCATCATCAAATAAAGACGAAAAATTCAAAAGGGCTGATTTTTTTTTTTTTTTTTGTACATATCCGCATTAGAGAAAAATGAGAATTTGAATTAGTAACCTCCGTTTCATTAGGCGTGGTCCTAACCGATTAGGTTACCTCTTGAAGACTCAAGAGCTAATTAACTTGGTATTAGCCTTATGATAACCCATGGGGCCCTATTGGAGTGAGAAGATATTTGGCAAGGATAGCTTCTATATGTTAAAAGAGAATAATGGGTTACCCTCGTATGTTTTGTTTTTTTGTTTTTTTTTTTTTATTTGAATGGTCAATTGAGATTTGCATTAGTAAAAGATCGAAAAAGCAATTCAAAAGGAGGGTGGGGGCATCCAAACATAGAGAAGCATTCAGTATTCAACTGTACATC
>NC_081548.1:24350264-24413340 GCF_901000735.1 Corylus avellana | reverse complement strand
AAAAAAAAAAATTAATATTGAAAAGTCAATTTTTAGTACACCTGTCAGATGGCACTGTAGCTGGAACAGTGCCGTTCCAGCTACAGTGCCGGCCCCGTGCTGTTGGCAAACGGGGCCAACAAATGTCAAAAATCACAAGAGGTTCAAACTTTACGCCGGCTTTATATACATCTTTGCCTCAAATCAAATTTGTTGATCAAACAGGATGATGGGTAGCATAATGATGCATCAACACCCACATTGTACATCGCTTGTAATTGTCCTCTGTGTTTTTTGTGGTGTGTTTGGAGCAGCCATTAATGGGGAATACTTGATAGGGGTAGGGAGCTATGACATGACCGGTCCGGCCGTCGGAGTGAACATGATGGGTTATGCTAACATGGACCAAACCACAGCCGGTATCCATTTCAGGCTAAGAGCCAGGGCTTTCATTGTTGCCGAGAGTTCCCAAGGTCCAAGGTTCGCTTTTGTCAATCTTGACGCCGGCATGGCTTCTCAGCTTGTCACCATAAAAGTGGTCGAGAGGCTAAAATCAAGGTAGACAAAAGCCAACCAAAATCTAAGTGAATCGGAATCCCTGCCCCATTGCTGGGGCCCGGGGCAGAAATGTAACTGTTTGGCTCAACTACTTTTGATGGTCAGTTGAAGAATCGCTGATCCATTCATTTGGTCAAGAGAATAGCTTGGTCACTTCCAACAATCAATTTTGGAGGTGGCCGAACCACCCAAACTTTAAAATGAACGATCCTAAATAAAATAGCAAGTGAGATATCAATCCATTATGATTATTACAGCTCATGGATCTATCACCTTTTGGACTAATTTAGCTTGCACAAATGGATTTTCTATTGAATGGTGGGTTTTGTGAATACAAATGCAGCCGGCGATTCTTCCAATTCAAATGCTAAGATTGGGAAAGCTAATCATCCTTTCCGTACCAGGAGGTTTGTTTTTCTCTCACAAAGGCTCTTATTGATTTGTTGGTAGAAGATGCTCAATAATCTAGAGCAATAAAGTATTAATTAAATTATTAAATTCATGTTTCTTATCTTAGAATAATTTATGATTCAACAAAAAATAAAATAAAAAATAAAAAAGCCTAGAGGTAGCCTTACATATAAATTACTTAATTCTTGGATCCTTCGTATGATTTACTAGGATAAAATCTAACTAATTAAGCGTCGAGAACAATCTCTAGGCTATTGAGAATTGCAGAGTTCACAACAATGGCGGGGCGGCGACTAAGGGAGACAATTAAGGAGACACTGATAAGTAATGGAAATGGAGAATTTGACGATAACATAGAGGCTGTAATAGCGGGACTCACAAATACTTACTCTCAATATGTTTCAACGTTTGAAGAATGCAAGCAACAACGATACGAGGTACATGTAACTTGCACACAAACGCCATGCTTTAGTACACTTAAATTATGCTGAAGTATTGATTAAATAATTAAATTTATTATCTTCTATAAGTTTAACCTTTTGAGATAAGTAGTAATTTATCATAGTATTAATGCAAAGGTCTAAGTTTAATCCCTCGCTTAAACTTAAGATTTAACAAGCCACAATTAAGTTAAAGATATATATTTGTTATGGGTGTAGGCTGCCTCAACCCTCTATGGTCCATACACACTATCAGCATACATGCAAGAATTCAACAAACCAGCCAAAGCCATGGCAAAAGGAGAAAAGATCATCACCAAGGGTCCCTCACCACCAGATCTTTCATCCGTACAGCTCAAGCTTGTACTTGACCCTTTTGGAGATTCACCTCCTCCTGGAGTAAACTTTGGCAACATGAAACAAGACATTATTGGCGGCACATTCAGAAAGGGAGGGACAGCAAGTGCCACATTTTGGAGCGCAAACCCAAGATACGACTTGCTGACAGGAGGCACATTTGCAGTTGTAGAGCTACTTCAACAGAAACGGTGGGTTCCTGTTTATGATGATGATGATTTCTCTCTGTATTTTAAGTGGAGTTTAGATAACAACAGCTTGTATAGCACGACAACCATTGAGTGGGAAATACCAAAGGAGGCAAGTTCCGGGGTGTACAGGCTAAGGCACTTTGGTTCTGCAAGGAAAACACAAGACTCCCCCATCAACTACTTCACTGGGGCTTCTACTACCTTTACAGTATCATAGAGAAGCATACAGTATTTCATAGTGTATTTTAACACAAAATAATAAGAGTTTCCACGCTTTGCATACAGACTTCATTTACATATGGTGCACTTAAAACATAAAAATGGTTGCCTACGAGCGAGATCGGTTGTTCGAGTCTTCACTCAATGAATTCACAGTTTTTGTGGGCGGAATCGTGCGTGTATCTGGGGTTTAGCTTATGGGAATAGACCACGAAGAGGTCCTGCCTTAAAAGGGTTCTACGTCATCAAAATAAATAAAATGAAATAAATAAAAGCAGTTGCTGTGAAGTTGAGCCAATCTAATAGTAAGAGCTCACACATTCAGTCATTTGTTCATCCAAATCGCACATCGAAGAGCCTGTCCTTCAATGAGTAAATCAAAAGCTTTATTGATGTCTTCGAACTGTATTTCATGCGTGATAAATTGGTCCAACTGCAGCTCCTGATGGTCATTAACAGAAAGAAAAATTACAAACAACAGAGAAAAAAGAATGAACAAAGCTTTCCTTAGCTTGCTTATATATATAGGAACTGTTAAATCACCTTGTTCAAGTAACGTTTAAGGAGGATGGGAATATCAGATTTAGGTTTGATTCCTCCAAATATGGATCCCATGATGCTTTTCCCTCCAGCATGAAGAACATCGTGGAAGCTAAGGCCCAATTCTGACCCTGGCCTGGCCACTCCTACTATAATAGTTTTTCCCCAACACTGAAGGTAAGGAGAGAAGAAAAAAAAAAGAAAAAAAAAAGGTTATAATATCATTTATTGCTTTTAGTGCACCACAATGCACACACACAACCTGCAGAATTAATATCTGAAAAGTTTACACAAGGGCAGAGCATATTGTGGCACATAACAAGCAATCATTCAATTCAATCGGTAAATGACACTTTGGGATAAATGAATTTAGCAGAGCAAGAGAGAGAGAGACATTTCGGCAGCAGGCATATGCTTCATGCACCAAGGATGCCGATCCAATGCATTCAAAGCAATAATCTGCACCCCCATTTGTCATCTCATTTATCACCTGCACAATGAGATAAAAAGAGGCTGCAATAGATTAAAAACATATGGCTATGTAAATTTCTTCATCCTAATCTTTTCTACCTTCCCCCTTCCAACCCAAAAACCAAAAGAACAAGAGGTCCTTATTCATTGAGTGAAGCACACCATATCAAGCACAGGCCCTAAAGTGATTTGTGAAACAACATACAGTACAAAATGCCCTTCTTGTGCTTCATTATAAACCCACCAAAAGCATATTCACTTCCAAGGCTTGAAGAATAGATAAAAGTATGAAATTAAATTACAATCACTAAACAATTATCATGTAGGTTAAGAGGAACACCTGGCTCACAGATTTATCTCCACAGCTTCCAGGATTGACAAATTCTGTTACTCCAAATTTTTTTCCTGTTTTAACAACAAAAGAGAAACATCATGATCCATACCTCATGTAAAGCTCACTCGTAGTTTGATCATAGCATAAGTTTCTTTCAGTCAATGTGGCTTATGTATATATAGTTGACTGGAAATAAAGAAACTTTGCACTGATCAGTTTTTTAACAAGTGCTGATTTTTACTGTCGCATCATCAAATTGTATAGCAGTCGTATAATAATTTACTAAATAACATTAATCTTTCAAAATTCCATATTTCCCAACAAAAAAAATATCCCCAGATATAATATACTTACCGATTTCATATTTGTCAGGGTTAAGATCTACACCAATTATTCTAGTAGCTCCACATAGTCTAGCTCCTTCTGCAACCTAGAAAACCAACAAATAGCCATGAGCTTTTCTCTACGGTATCAAAAAGATTATGTCAAGGAAGAAAAGTTCTTCAAGTTCATACAGCTAATCCAATAGACCCCAGCCCAAATATAGCAACAGTTGATCCTGCCTCCACATTTGCTGTCTTCCAAGCAGCGCCATCCCCTAAAACCCCAAGTTATGCTCGTGAGATATATTAAACTGCATCAATGTCTTCTGATTCCAACGCAAGCAAATCAATACTAAAATGCAGCATGAAATGTGCTTCCAAAAAATACAAAGGAGAAAGGTGCGCAAAAGAGGTTATTGTTATGTGAAAGACCAACTTTCAACTTGTAAACCTGATAGACTCACGTGTTTAATGAAATGTGGGTTTTTAGAAAATGCGCAATTTTAAATACCAAGCCGCGTTTTTGCACACCAGATATTATATCTTATCTGCGTTTTTAAAAATTACGTTTTTCAAACTGTGGCCAAATTACCTGTTGATACTCCACAGCTGAGGAGGCATGCCCTATTTGGAGGGATCGAGGGATCAAATTTGGTTACATGGGCAACGTCTACCACTGTATACTCACTATAGGTCGACACAAACATAAAGTGGTATATAACATTTCCATTGAGGTCAGTGAATCTACTGGTCTCATATCTTGACATCCATTGAGATAATCTGAAAGGGAGTTTTGAACAGAGATTGCTTCTCTTTGATCTGCAGTCTTCACATTCTCCACAATCTGAGACGAATGTAGGGATCACTGTATCTCCTTCAGTTACCTCATGCACATCCACCCCCACGCTTTCCACAACTCTACAACACACACACAAAACCCAAGTTTTTATCGAAATTGTTAATTCATTAATTGTCTCAAAAACTTAATTTGGTAAGAAATTATGTATTTAATTAATATTTTAATACATTTTTTTTGCGTGTGACCCCAGATTCTCCCTTAATTACACATCCAAAAAAAAAAATATCTCTCAATTAGTGAAGCTTAATACGTAAAATATTTAATTGAAATATAACGTAAAAGTATTATGTTAAATCATTTTATTAATATTATAACATTCGTATCAAAAAATAAAAAGTTAAAAATCAGATAAAAGTTCAATGCAATTAACTGTTGCTTTCAAGGCAATGGTAATGGCAATATATAGTAAGTAAGAGATTTAGTAGGACATGTACCGCATGTCTATTCAAGTATTAATTAAATAATTAAATTTTTATTTTTTAGAAGGCTTTTAAGAAAATTGATTAGGGTGATATCGTACTATAGGTGTCCGAACCCTGACTCTACGATTTATCTCATTTTAATTAAATACTTTATATTTGTCTCACTTTTAAGACAATTGGTAATTTAACAGTGTAAAACTCTCATGCAAGGCAAAAAAAAAAAAAATCAATAGACAAAAATGTAACACTAACCCGACTGCTTCGTGACCAAAAATTCTTGGGAAAATTCCAGTAGGATTCTTCAAACATGAAAGAAAAGTGGCATTCATGTGTCAACAAATTTCAAGAGTTAATGAATCATAAATCTAAAAATACTAAAAGTTTGAGTTAACAACCTTCAATTTCCATGCATCAATATCGGTGTGACATAGAGAGCTGCATATGATTCGAATCCGAACCTCACGAGGCATTGGCGGTGCCACCATGATCTCCTCAATCACTAGACGCTCACCTGGTGCCCGACAAACCGCAGCTACGGTGTATAGAACATGAACAAATCAGTCTCACATGTAAATCAGAAAGTGCTAAACGGTATTGTTAACCAGATTTGGGTGGTCGTGCAACCACCTCGCTCCTTCTTTTTTAACCACAAATTATAAAAAATCAATTTTCAAAACCATTGTTAACCTATCCATCCTTGTTAAAAATATCATATTTACAAATTTTTATAAATCTAATAAAAGTTTAAAGAGTTTTTCCGAGACCATTTCAAGAGGTACCTTTGCATCGAATGGGCTTTCCACTTGTTGAGATTTTATCACTTGTGCTTTTTTTAAGACTCCGAGTCTGTTTGGAGCTTTTGTCTATAGAAGAAGCTTCATTTTTAGGCTGCACACTGGTTGAAGTTTTATCAACTATGCTATCAAGATTCTCGACATGTTTAGGATTGTGTTGGGAAATAGAACTTTTGTCCGTAGAAAGAACCTCATTTTTAAGCTTCTCACTGATTGAAATTTTATCAACCATGCTATCAACACTCTCAGCCTGGTTGGGATTAACTTGGGAAATAGAGTTTTTGTTTGTAGAAGAAGCCTCGTAAGCTTCATTTTCAGGCTGCACACTAGTTGAAGTTTTATCGACCATACCATCAAGATTCTCGACATGTTTAGGATTGTGTTGGGAAATAGAACTTTTGTCTGTAGAAAGAGCCTCATTTTTAAGCTTCTTACTGGTTGAAATTTTATCAACCGTGCTATCAAGACTCTCAGCCTGTTTAGGATTACCTTGGGAAATAGAGTTTTTGTCTATAGAAGAAGCTTCGTTTTCAAGCTTCTCACTGGTTGAAATTTTGTCAACCATGTTGTCAAGGCTCTCAACCTGTTTGGGATTGCCTTGGGAAATAGTACTTTTGTCTGTAGACGAAGCCTCATTTTCAAGCTTCTCACTGATTGAAATTTTATCAACCATGCCACCGAGACTCTCGGCCTGTTTGAGATTGCCTTGAGAAATAAAGCTTTTGTCTTCTGTAAAAGAAGCCTCATTTTCAATCTTCTCAAAAGACTGAAAACTTTGCCTTTTTAGTGAAGAAAAATGCTTTTTAAGTTTTTTAGCAAATGAGCTCATTTTTGCTTAGTACAGTTTTTTATGTACTAAAAGCAATTTATAAACTTCTCAACGCAATCTCAAAGAATTTATAAACTCCTCAACGCAATCTCAAAGAAGCTATCTCACTCTCTTTTATCACTTAAACAAAGTGCCAATGTGGGACGTTGGTGGGTGCAAAATGTTATTTATAAGGCGGATAGCGAGACAGTTGCCTAACAAACTGCGAGAGTTACTACATGTAGGACTAGAGGATTATTAATAGATTATAGAGAACAATTTAAAACCAATACATTACTATAAATAGATGTTGACGAGCTGTGAAGGCTTGCAAATTGAAATGTCGGAGACATCCAATGAAAACTGGAAGGTAAGTTGTAGAACATTCTTTTTGGCTATAATCATTGACTGTTGTCTCACAAATCAATGCAGTAATTAATTAAGTTCTTTGATTGATGCTAGTATTGCACGGGTCAAAAGGCTTTTTTTATGGGAAAGGATAACAGAGATTAGGGACAACAGAACATAGACTATTGAGATAAGGTTGTTTCAAATGAAATGAAACATATATACATGATATGAGATAAGGTTTTCTCGTAGCTTTCTAGATGGGCTAGATGGGCCAATCCGGTCTAGAAGCAGTTTTTACCTCTAAAACACATTAACAAACAGAGTCAAATTACTCCCCAAACTATACATCATTCTTGCAAGAAAAACAAAGAGATATGTTTAGCAAACAAACATGGTGATGGCTATTATATGATCAAACATTGAAACTTGCATAGATCGATTAGAACACAGCATATGCTAAAAAATAAAAAGGAACCGGTTGCTGGTGAAGAACAGCAAAGTCCATAGTAAATCGAAAGTTTCATTATTGTCATTGAACCTTCACCACCATCAAATTCCATAGGAGCTTACTCATTTGTCCATCCAAATTACACAACGAAGACTCTGTCCTTCAATGAGTAAATCAAAAGCTTTGTTGATGTCATCAAACTTTACCTCATGCGTGACAAATTTATCAAGCTGCAGTTCCTGATTGAAATCAAAAAGAAAGAAAGAAAGAAATTAGAAACTAGAAAGAAGAAAAAAAAATTATCTATGTACATTTGCCAATAACACCTTATTTACAACCATGTGGTCCAACTGTTAAATCGTCAGTTGTCTTAAAAGTTTAAGCTTAATCATTTAACTAATATTTTAACACGAACCTACTTATTATGAGCTAATTACCGTTATCAAAGAATAGCACCTTAAGAAAGCTTGCTTTGGCATAAAAAATATAATCATTAGTAACCGTTAAATCACCTTGTCCAAGTAGCGTTTAATGAGGATGGGAATATCAGTTTTGGCTTTGAGTCCTCCAAATAAGGATCCCATGAGGGTTTTCCCGCTATGAAGAACATCATAAGAGCTGAGGTTCACTTGTGAACCCGGCTTGGCCACTCCTAACACAATTGCTTTTCCCCAACCCTGGTAAAGAGGGATAAGATTATGTTACCAATTATTATACAGTGCACCATAGCACACACACAAAAAAAAAAAACAGATCTGAAAGATTTGAAGGAAAAAGAATACAAAGGGCCATAGGTATGTGGTAAAGTACAACAATCAATCACCCAATTGAATGATTCCAATGTGCTGCATGTTCTTTTGCTTCAATTTTCTCTTCAAAACACCAAAACTTCAATCAATGATCAGATAAGCGCAAGTGCATACCGCACAAACTTCAATGCTACTTTGTTCATCTTGATGAACGGTTGAGATGTGTGATGCTGGGACTAGATTTGATCAACTATGCCATAACTGAAGTCAAGTAGAGAGAGAGAGAGAAATACCTTTCGGCAGCAGGCATATGCTTCCTGCACCAAGGATGGCAACCCGACACACTCAAAGCAATAGTCTGCACCTCCACCAGTTATCTCATTGACCATCTGCCCAATGAGATGAAAAGAAACTGCAACACTTAAAAAATAGGAGCTCAAAATTTCCTATCCACCTTTGATGAAAGAATGATAATCATCTTTCATTTAAGTTTAATCCCATCAACCATATCATTACACAGTTCAGTATGACATATATACATTAATCATTAATAACTTTGATAGGATACAACCAAAAACATGTTTTCATTACAAAGCATAAACAGTTTATCCCAAGGTTAATAATGGATAGAAGTTTAGGAACATAATCATTAAACAATTATAGGAACAGACCTGGGTCACAGATTTATTTCCACAATCTCCAGCATTGACAAAGTCTGTTACTCCAAATTTTTTTCCTGTATTAAAAAACAAAACAAAAAATTCATCAAAAACCCTTGCAGAGCTCACTCGGAATCTGATTATGATACAAGATTTTTTACACCATTATATTAATCAATTTATGGTTAATAAGACTTATAACTAACTGGAAACATAGATAACATTAGATTGATCATATATATTACTGTACCTCAAATAAAACCGTACTCACCGATTTCAAATTTGTTTGGGTTCACATCCACTCCAATGATTTTAGTAGCTCCGCATAGTCTAGCTCCCTCTGCGACCTAGAAAATCAACTGATAACCATGAGCTTTTCTATACAACCTGCTAAGGATGAATGCAAGGAAGAAGATAAAACTATACTGATACTAAGTTCTGCAAGTTCGTACAGCTAATCCAATAGACCCCAGCCCAAAAATAGCAACAGTTGATCCTGTCTCCACATTTGCCGTTCTCCAAGCAGCGCCAAACCCTAAAACCCCAAGTATGACAAAAGTTACTATTATGTGTTCTCAATGCTATAGTTCTTAACTCTGATTCAAGCTCAAATGCAGTACTTCTCAGCTGGCACTATGATTGTTAAATCTGTTCGAGTTAATGAGCATTAAGTCAAGTGACACTTTCATATATAACAAAGTCCATGAAAATTACCTGTTGATACTCCACAACTAAGGAGGCATGCCCTGTTTGGAGGGATTGAGGAATCAATTTTTGTTACATGGGCAATGTCTACCACCGTATACTCAGTAAAGCTTGAGACAGAAAGAAAATGATATAAAACCTCTCCTTTGAGGTCAGTGAATCTGCTGGTCTCATATCTGGGCATCCAAGGAGATACCTTGAAAGGGAATTTTGAACATAGGTTGCTCTTTTTTGAATTGCAATCTCCACATTCCCCACAATCTGACAAGAATATAGGGATCACAGTGTCTCCTTCAGTTACTTCATCTACATCCTCCCCCACACTTTCCACAACCCTACAACACATAAAAATCGGTGGAACACGTATCATTAATGCTAAAAGGAGAAATTCTATTTGTCAGACCCCATTTCACTAGGAGAAATTCCTGTGGAAAGTAGTGGATAACAAGAGTTATTCACAAAAACTCTAAAAGGTTTTGGAATCCACTTGAAGAATTAACTGAAATTCATCAGGAAAATCAGTGGAAGCTACCAAGAAAACATAGAGAAACTCTCTTGATAAATTTTATTTAATCAATGACAATGAAAACAAGTCCATAACATGGCTATGAATCCAAATTCTAAGATTACTATAAATCCTAATACAAATTAAATAAGGATAATGTAAGGGGGTATATTAGGTGGGTTGCGTTTTATATGTTTTCATCTTGCGTTTTGTATCAAATTCAGAAACATTGCGTTTTGATTTAGTTCTAGAGTTTGGTTAGGAATTGGGTTATATATAGCCCAGGCCCACATTCTGTTTCAGATAAAAAAGAAGTAAACAGAAAATCATCTGGGCCTCTCTCGAATTGTCCCTTCCTTATATAATCAACCTCTTACATTTCATCTCATCCATTCATCCATTATCCTCCTACCTACCAAATCACTTGTATAGTCCATATCCCTATTAGCCACCAAATAACTACATTACAGAAAAGAAATTCCTAATTATTACAAATAATGATATAATACCCTTAAAACAACTGGTAAGACTTAACAAAACTCATGAAGAGTGGGTGGGTCTTCTGTTCTACGACATGGAAAAACAAAACAAAAAACAAACAGACAAGAATGTAACACTAACCCGATAGCTTCGTGACCGAGAATTCTTGGAAAAATCGCAGGAAAATCCTACAAAAAAATCAAGATTTTATAAAAAGTAGCATATAGTTTTGACTTTCAGAAGGAATATGCTTTGAGTTTGAGATATATACCAACCTTCAATTTCCAGAAAGTGATATCGCTCTGACAGAGAGAGGTGCATATGACTCGAATCCGAACCTCACGAGCCATCGGAGGCGCCACCATGATCTCCTCGATCACCAATGGCTCACCTGGTTTGCGACACACCGCAGCTGATATATATATATATATATATATAAAACATTTAGAAATCAGTTTCAGACGGTTCCAAGCTCCAAGAAAGTGTAAGAAATTAGTTTCAGAAGCTTGAAGAGCTACCTCTGCATCTAATGGGCTTCCCTCTAGTTTCGCTTGATGATTTCCCATCCATGGCGACCAAGACTCACAACAGTCTCTTACAACGTGACAATTTGCGAAAAATGGAATTGGGTAGTAGAAGTAAGGTTGCCCGGTGGGACAAATATTGTCGATGTCTATGAGATTAATAAAACGTTAAGAAAAAAAATTTTTGAAAATTAAAAGAATATATAATGGACCCTTGATTCTTGAAGTTGAACCATCAAAATGGATTTGATTTGTATAGGGAGTGGGTGAGTTCTGGGAGTGGTAGGGTCGCCGGCTTAATAGAGTAATATTAGACCATAAAACCATGAGACGTGGTTGTTTCACGTCACCTACAGTTTGTCAAAAAAGCGACAACAGGAGATCGACATCCGACCCAGTTTCAAAAAACAAAGCGTGAAACATCGCAGGGGCAGAGTGTCACGAGTGTGACCTCAACTACCGCGTGGACCGGCAGGTGCGTGTTCAGTCGAGAGAGTCAACCCAATTGTTGTTAATAATTATTAATTATGATTAGATTAGCCTCTTTCTTATTTTATATTAAAAAAATATGTAGATCAACTCACAGTGCCCTATTAGTTTTCCATTTTTAAATTGGCTTTATTCCACTTTCTTCTCCCAGTAGGAAACGTTATCCGACTTTTTGCTCCCTTTAAATGCCTCTTCGTTTGACGTTTAGATGCTTTGATATTGTAATTTTATATATGCGATTTTAAATTAAATTATAAAAAAAAAAAAAAAAAAAAATTGTTTAGAATTGAGTTTTCAAAAAATTATAATTTCAAAAGGCTACAAATTTTTAGTAGTTTATTATTATTATTTTTTTCACTATTTTTATACTCTATATTTGATTAGTAAATTTGTTTGTGATTGATAAATATTTATCGCTTGCGTCAAAAATTTAAACAAATAAAAAGTAATTGAGTTACTCTTTTTTATTAATATTATATATCTCCCACTCACTTGGAGATGATGACTTCCTTTGAAGTATGCAAAAGTTAATTGGCTGGATCGATAATTGGGTGGTTGGATCCATTAATGATTGATGCAGTGCCACTCAATACTACTTTGAATGGTACCAATTAACAACCAATTACCAAACATGTGATTGAGCATTAAAACCATGTTTTCATTAGCTTCATAAGTAGATTTTTTTTTTTTGTCGAAATAGTTGGATCGACCGACTGAAGACACATTTCATGAATCAAGAAGTCATTATATATGTTACTCGTTGTAAAATTTCATATAATTTTTTTTCTAAATCAAGATTTACGTGGTTATTACTTATTGTCTCTCAATAAATAGATATAATTGTAATACATCAATATATTCAACATATTTAAGATGTAGACCTAACACTTTATCAGTTTTTTTCTCCTCTTTGCTTTCTTCTCTCATTCATATTATGCCTATCATACAATTCTACCCTCATGAGATGCACTTTTGAGAAGATACTTTATTCATCATCAAATAAAGACATAAAATTCAAAATGGCTGATTTTTTTTTTTTTTTGACATATCCGCACAAGAGGAGAAGGAGAATTCGAATTAGTAACCTCCGTTTCATTAGGCGTGGTCCTAACTGATTAAGTTACCTCTTAGAAATCAAAAAGGCTGATTAACTTGGTATTAGCCTTATGATAATCCATGGGGCCCTATTGGAGTGAGAAGATATTTGGCAAGGATGGCTTCTATATGTTAAAAGAGAATAGTGGGTTACCCTCGAATGTTTTGTTTTTTTTTTTTATTTGAATGGTCAATTGAGATTTGCATTAGTAAAAGATCGAAAAGGCAATTCAAAAGGAGGGTGGGGGCATCCAAACATAGAGAAGCATTCAGTATTCAACTGTGCATCATTCTTGCAGAAAAAGAAAAGAAGAGAGCTGTCCAATGTATAAGATATGTTTATCAAATTAACAAACGTGGTGACAGCTATTATTTGATCAAACATTTGGGGGTGTTTGGCAAATGGGATGGCCTAAACACTGTAGTTGATGTAGATTGATGTGAAAAAAAGTAAGAATGTTTGGTATAAAAAAAATGAAAAAGTGGTATGGAAAAGTAAAAAAGTTTTGTTTTGTAGTGATTTTTTTATTTGAATAATAATAAAAAGTGAATGATTTGATATTAAAAGTGAAAAAGCTAGAATGTTTTGATGTTAATTTTTTTGGGAAATGATGATGAACAGTGTTTGGGCCAACCCCATCCCCATTACCTACCAAACAAAGTGAAGGCTAGCGAAATCCCAAAAGTTTTATTCTTGTCATTGAACCTTCACCATTATTAGATTCCATAGAAACTTACTCATTTGTCCATCCAAATTACACAACGAAGACTTTGTCCTTCATTGAGTAAATCAAAAGCTTTGTTGATGTCCTCAAAGCTTACCTCATGCGTAACAAATTCATCCAGCTGCAGTTCCTGACAGAAGAAAAAAAAAAAAAAATTATCTGTGTGCATTTGCCAATAACACCTTGGCTTTACAGCCAGGTGGCGTTAAATCACCTTGTCCAAGTAGCATTTAAGGAGAATGGGAATATCAGATTTAGCTTTGAGCCCTCCAAACAAGGAGCCCATGAGGCTTTTCCCGCTCTGAAGAAAATCAGAAGTGCCAAAGCTCACCACATGTGAGCCCGGCTTAATTGGCCACTCGGCCCACTCCTGACACAATAGTTTTTCCCCAGCCCTGGTAAAGAGATAGAAGATTATATTACCAATTGTTGTTTAAATGTTTAATGCACCATACCACACACGCACAACAATCAGTCACTCAGTTGAATGATTCCTATGTGCTGAGAGAGAGAGACAGAGACAGAGACCTTTCGGCAGCAGGCCACCAGGGATCCCAATCCGACACACTCAAAGCAATAGTCTGCACCTCCACCAGTAATCTAATTGACCATCTGCCCAATGAGATGAAAAGAAACTGCCAACAGTTAAAAAACCAGAGCATCTACTTTGCCAATCTTAACCTAATCATTTCAACCATTAATCATTAATAACTTTGATGGTACAACCAAAAACATGTTTTGTTTGCAAAGCATAAACAGTTTATCCCAAGGTTAATAATGGGCTATAAGAGAAGACCTGGCTCACAGATTTATTTCCAGTGTCTCCAGCATTGATAAAGTCTGTGACTCCAAATTTTTTTTCCCTGTATTAAAAAAAATAGAAATAAAAAATCATCAAGAACCCTTGCAGAGCTCACTCAGAATCTGATTATGATATAAGATTTTTTACACCATTATATTAATCAATTTCAGGTTAATCTGACTTATAACTAACTGGAGACATTTATAACATTAAATTGATCATATTAGTAATTTAGTGTAGTCAAATAAAATGAAGTCACCCATTTCAAATTTGTTTGGGTTCACATCCACTCCAATGATTTTAGAAGCTCCACGTAGTCTAGCTCCCTCTGCTACCTAAAAAATCAACTGATAACCATGAGCTTTTTTCTATACAGCCTGTCAAGGATGAATGCAAGGAAGAAGATACAACAATCCATATACTAAGTTCTGCAAGTTCGTACAGCTAATCCAACAGACCCCAGTCCAAAAATAGCAACGGTTGATCCTGTCTCCACATTTGCTGTTCTCCAAGCAGCACCAACCCCTAAAACCCAGATAGATCGAACAGAGGTTATTGTTATGTGAAAGGCCAACCTTTGATGAGTTAAACCGGATGGGCTCATTTGTTTTTCAAACTATGGGTTTTTAACTCTAATACCTGTTGATATTCCGCAGCTAGCTAAGGAGGCATGCCAGGTTCGGAGGGAGTGAGGGATCAATTTTTGTTAAATGGGCGGGCAATGTCTACAACTGTATATTCAGCCAAGTTTGAGACATTTGAAAAATGATAGACAACCTCCCCTTTGAGGTCAGTGAATCTGCTGGAATTATATCTTGGCATCCAAGGAGATATTTTGGAAGGGAGTTTTGAACATAGGTTGCTCTTTTCTGATTTGCAATCTACACATTCTCCACAATCTGAGACGAATGTAGGGATTATAGTGTCTCCTTCAGTTACTTCATCTACATTCTCCCCCACACTTTCCACAACCCTACAACACATAAAATTTGTGGGAACAAATACCAGCTCTCACAACCTTAATGCTTGAACACTTACTTGAACACTGAATAAGACCGAACAATATGATGGATCTTTGTCATCTAATGTTTCTGCATAATCTTTAATGCTCATATATAGCTTATCACATTGGCTTAATATATGGCAAGCACTTTTTAGGGTCCTGAGATGAAGGAATGGCAAAGACTAGGATATGGTAAGAAAAGACAGGGTTTTCCTCCAAAAACTTCCTTCAGTTCAATTTATAAAACATGTGAAAAGCACCGAGGTGATGAGAAACAAAGCTTTTATTTCTCACATTGCTGTTAAAAGAAAACATGTAGCAATGGTAGCACCAGAAGCTGACAGAATGAGCTTACGTTGATTAAGATGACTTATATACTCTCATGCAAATGTAATGTAATTAAGACCATTTTCTACAGAAGCAATATTTTGATCATCCCACCGGTTACTCTATACTCAAATTTATCAAAGCAAATGAATTTTCCAGATATCAAATATCTGGCGTCACCAATTAAACAAGAAGGAAAAGAAGAAAGAAGACAAATTGGAAAGTGTGGTGAATGTGTACCCGATAGCTTCGTGACCGAGAATTCTTGGAAAAATCCCAGGAAAATCCTACAAACACAATCAATTGGCTTACATGCGTGAAAAGTGACATGTAGTTTTGAGTTTCAGAAAGAATATGGTTTGGGATCGATACCAACCTTCATTTCCCAGAAAGTGACATCGCATTGACAGAGGGAGGTGCATATGATTCGAACCCGAACCTCACGAGCCATCGGCGGCGCCACCATGCATGATCTCCTCGATCACCAATGGCTCACCCCGTTTGCGACTTACCGCAGCTAATTAATATAAAAACATTTAGAAACAGTTTCAGAGACTTCCAAGAAAGTGTACGTAAGAAATTAGTTTCAGACACTTGAAGAGTACGTTACCTCTGCATCAAATGGGCTTCCATCTAGTTTCACTTGACGAATTCTCATCCATGGCGTCCAAGACTCGCGCGGTGTCTTTCTCTCGCTCGCCTTCTTCCCTCTTAAAAGGTGACAATCTACGACACGCGGAGTTCTCGGCGGCACTTGGCATGAATACAGTAATAGGGTGGCCATGTGACCATGTGAGAGTGAGACAAATGGCAATGACTTTCATATTAACAAAGGCAAGAGAATTTTCCTTCGGCCATTATTGGAATGGATTTTGGAGAAACCGATAAATGCTATTTAGTATTTACCATATTTTTAAAATAAAAATTCAAATTTTTGGATTTTTCTAAAAAAACAAAATCCAAAAATCCTTTTACTTAATTGCTTGCATGGGTGAACCTCACAATCCCATCCAAATTAATGTGAGCAAACTAATTCTAGTAAATCCTCGTCCCTAACAAAAAAAAAAAAATCCTCGTCCCTAACAAAAAAATATGGACAAAGCAAACAGGCCGGTACGTACGACAATGTCTCTTCCGCGTATCTCTCTTACTTTATTTGTTTTAGTAAAACTACGTATGTGCCTTTAAATTAATATTTAATTTGTAATGTATTTCTCAAACGGTAAAAAAATTTACAATATACACCTTTTGTGATGAAAAACAAAAATATTTTCTAATTTTGGAAAAAAAGAAGAAGGAAAAACTAAAAATAAACATATTTAAAATTTAAAACTAAAATATTTTCTGCTAGAAGAGCCATCCCTTAACCAAATCACCCCTCCGGGTCAGCTTAGGGTTGCCAAATCACTCTCAATAGCCATAAGGGTGGCTCGGCCAATGCCAAACCACCCCTCTTCCAACTTTTTATTTTTATTATATATATATATAATTTAAAAGAACATTGCAAATGTTTGGTAGTTTGGAAGACATAGATGCAATCTTTAGTTTAGAAGACATTGTAAATTGGGTATTAGTTTGAGAATTAATGATATGCACACTCTCACTCCCACTCTCACACTCATTGATGTGACTTTTAAAAATCATTTCAAAGAGTGATGAGAGTAAGAGTGTGCTGAGTAAGACAATGATCCTCTACATTTTAAATAAAATTGATAATAAATTTGTATATTTAAGTGTATATATGATTTTATGGAACATGATTATTTCCAGTTCAAATGAACCGGATAGTATTCAGTTAGTTATAGTGGAAAGATATATATATATATATTTTTTCACTTTTTGAGGGGACAAAAATACACATCTACTATAACTAACTTGATATTCTCAAGTTCAAATGAAATAGAGAAGATCATAATTCTGATTTTACATTTTACATTTTTTTTTAAAAAAAAAACATGCCAATATTTAATTTTATATTCACTGTTAGACGCACTAACTTTAAAATTCAAAATCATGACCATAAAACAGTTATTATCAATTTCAATTAAAATAAAGAAGATCTTCTTCCTCCAAGAATAGAATATAAATGTGTGTAGCATTTTTCATGGTCCGACCGGTATGTGTTTTCTTTTTCCTTTGTTTTTTTATTATTATTATTATTATTATTGATATTAAGTAACGCCCTTCATCTAGATCATTCTAGAATTGCTTTCATAAACGGACCAGACTACCCAGCCTAGCTCTGCGTGTGCTCGAACCCTCGCAAGCCCAAATAAAAGTTTCCTCTTTACTTACATACCAAGTAATCCTTACACCCCTTTTCACATTTTCTGCGACCAAATCAAATCCACACCCTCTCAAGTCTGCTCTCATCTCCACTCTCCGATTCATTCCCGGCCATCCGCGCCAACAAGGTTCGATTACAATCTCCTCCCTCTTTCTCTCTCTCTCTCTCTCTCTCACACACACAATTTTTTTTGTTCTCTGCGAATTTTCCTATAATCTCTAATTCGATTATTGGATATATTTACCGCGATTGGCAGCGTGTTGAACTAGAAATGCTCGCAAGAGTTGATTGTGGCTAAGATTTTCAGGATTTGTTTCTTGATTTTCTAGTTGTTGAATTGTTTATATTTTTGAATTTTTTTTTATTGGATTGTTTTCGTAAAAGACTTGGCTGCTCTGTAATGATAGGGTTGGATTCTGGATTTGAGACAAACGTTAGGCTAGAGTATGTGCATTCGTGTGGTTTTTGAGCATTAGGGTTTGATAATCTCATTTTGCTATAAACACCTGGGAAATGTAGCTTTGAGATTATCTACATTCAACCGAAAGAGAGCGTAATTTAAGTGATATTTTGGAATTAAAATCCCTCTCTTTTTTGGGCGGTTCCCTTCTCATATGCATTGTGTCTGTGTTGGCGATTGTGATACCTATATGTGCCGAATGTGGTTGTGGTGGGGTTAGTGGAAAAGAGACATTTAATGAACCTTTAAGTTTTACTATAAAGACGTGCATTTTGCAGTTCCAAAATATGGGAGTTTAGTGCGTGGGAAGTAGGGCAATGAAGTTAATGTACATTTTGAGTCGTGGATTTGGTATCTGCTTTCTTTTTGTGATGTGTATGTTGCGAATCATTATTATGTTTGTGGTAATCCATTATTAAGTTCAATGACTATTTTCTGGGCAAAGTAACTGTTCGTTCTCACAAGTTAATAAGTTCAGAGAGGAAAAGGACGTTTAACTAGTAGCTATTAAAACGGAGGTAGGAAGTTGGCATCTTAATGTATTTTCATATGCTGCTGTGCACCCCCGTTCATCTGCAAGAAATGTCAAATAGCTGTGTTGCGTTGGGAATTTCCTCCTTTTTATGGACTAAAATGAGATATATATGCTATTCAGATTCCTTTTTATGGTAGGTCTCAATGTGAGACACTGCGGATTATGCTTTTCTTGAAAATATTTTCGCTTACCTTATAAACTTTTTTTACCCATTAGTTGTCTAGTAAATCTTGTTTTTATAGTATGCCACATATGCCATGTATTTTCCGCTGCTCCTATAAAATTTTTGTGGACGGCTGTGACTAAATTATGTGTTTTAGACTTACATTGTTGATATAGCATGGCGGATCAGTACTCTAGTGAAGGTTCCAGTACTGGAAATGTTTCTGGGGAAAGCTCAGATTCGATTGTTCAGCTCAATATCAAGACTCTTGATTCCCAGATTTACAGTTTTCAAGTGGATAAGAATGTGAGTTCCAATCTACCTTATTCACAGTTATGTTTTGCTTTATGCAAGGCAGCATGGGTTTATTTGTGACTTGCATAAATTTTATGTGTAATTCTTTTGTGGTTATTGAGTTATTTCAGGTGCCTGTTTCATCATTCAAGGAGAAAATAGCCAATGAAATTGGCATCCCAGTTGGTCAACAACGGCTCATTTTCAGGGGAAGGGTCTTAAAGGATGATCATCTCCTCTCTGAGTATCGTATCCAAACACACTTACTAACTTATCACATTGCGTGGTTCTAACACACAGACATTTATTAATTCATCTTCATGTGTATTCGATTGAAATTGGTTGGATATTTACAATATACCATATTAATTGCTATATTATTTTTTAACATCCTATTTGTCTTCTCTCTTTTTTTTTTACGTGTTTTTGTTTTTGTTTTCAGAAGATGCAATATCAGTTGTTAGTAGGAGTTTATATGGGGTTCCTTTTTAAAAAAGCACTCGCTGCTGGAGACCCAAACATTTAAGATCAGGAGAACCATAATAAGTCAAAGTCATATAGCTATATAGAATTTAGCTTCTTCTTCTTCTTCTTCTTCTTTTTGGTACTGGTCAAGTCCTAATTATATGGTTTATAAAGGGCTTGGATGATCACTGGCAAATCTCTGTGTTTGTGAATACAAGTTGGCTGACAGTACTTGGAAAAAAGTTGGTCTTTTGTTCTTCTCCTCCAAATTCCATTTAGTTGTGATTTAGTTTAGTTTATCTTTCATGTATTAAGTTTTGTGCATACTGGGGCTGTGTAAATCTTATTGTCTGTGGTTATGTTGCCAGTCTTCATTGTTTGTAGAATTGGTTCATTTTATGCAGCCGAGCAATTTATGGCTTTGTTCCAGAAGTAGTTCCTTAATTGGTTGTAGATGTGGAAAATGGGCATACATTGCATTTGGTAGAAAGGCAGCCAGCACAGTCACAACCTTCATCTGGTACAGGTTCTGGAGAGACTACTGGGGATAATGGAAATAGAGGTTGCTTTCGGGATTATGTTGCTTGTGCTGTATATTGGGTTTGGAAAATTTCTAAAAAGTGAAAATAGTCAATTGCAAGTTAAACTAATAGTGGTTTTTTCTCGAGTTAGCAGGAAGTGATGCCGGTACTGGCAATCCTCGTAATCGTGTTGGGCAAATTTCGCATAGTGTAGTTCTTGGGACCTTTAATGTAGGGGATCAAGGTGAAGGCATGGTTCCTGACCTTTCCCGAGTGAGTGTTTTTGCTCTCAGTCTTGCTTTAATTTGTATATTAGTTCATGTTGATAAGTTTGCCGGAAGGCATTTTGCCTTTTTGTATGAATTGCAGGTTATAGGGGCTGTTTTAAATTCTATTGGACTTGGTGGCCAGACTACTTCTGTTGGTACCGGTGTCCCACAGTACTCTAATTTGGTAAGTAACGCATGTGTGTTAAAATTGTAAGCATTTTCTATAGCCAACTTCTAGAATTACAACCTACAGGTTTGGTTTCATGAGTCATGTTAATGATAAGACTCTTTTGAGGTTCTTTTATGAATTTGTTTTTCTTGCTACCTTATTTTATCTCATTTGTGGTATTTTTATCTTCGTTGCACAATCCCTGTTTGAACTACATTAATCCTATCCACTGGCTGTAAATATTATTCATGTCACATCCATTAACTTATCTTAACATCTCAAATTCCTCTTTACTTGTTGACTGCATAACACTTTGTTGAAGTAAAGGAATGCTGAACTTATAGCTTTTGCATTACCTCCTCCTCCCTTGTTTTAGTTTGATAGGTATAAATTGCGTACTCACCTTTGTCTTATCTACTCCACATTAGTATTGACTGTAGTATGCTCTTTAATCTTTCTTCTGCGTACATGATAGGACTTGATAATGGATCATCTGCTATTGGGCATATTCTCTCTTTCTATTTTAGCTACTCATAGTTTTGTATTTGCCTATAACTTAAGGTAATTTTTTTGATAAGTAAGGTAACATATTAAGCATATTTGGAGCCACATGATTTGGATGGCAACTAACATCTGATGAATTTAAGACTGGAGTTGCCTTGGGGTCATGAGAAGAAACTCTGATTTGGCAGCGGTTTTGACTAAGCTTCTCTGTCATTAGGGACTTTAAAGTTAAAGAAAATTTGACCCTATTAAGGGTTAATTGACTTTTGTTCTCATGTAAAGCATGCAAATGTCTTCTTCTTTTTTTTTTTTTTCTTTTTCTTTTTCTTTTTTAAACCCATATGCTCTTGGTCAGGCTCCTCAAGGAAATGAAACAGAAGGGACACATGGTAACGTTGGAGGTCAGCCCCAGGTAGGAAATCAAGCACAGTCTGGGCAGGCATTTCCTAGTCAACCATTCCAATCTTTACCTCAAGTTGTGCAAATCCCTATGGCTGCAGCAGCAGTACCTGTTCCTTCCCTTCAAGTGGTAGTGACATATTCCATTGTTGACGTTCCACTTACATTTTGCATTTAACTGTTGTTAAATATATAATTATTTTTCCCATTTCAGCCTATTCCTGATTCTTTGAGCACTCTTTCCGAGTTTATGAATCGCATGGAGCATACACTGTCACAAAATGGTGATTATTCCAAAACGCCTTCTAATCTTGTAGTTGCAAATAACTGCAGAAAATTAACCAGTTCTCCGTGATGTAGGTTATCAGCCATCTTCAACCAACACTGGTAATCTACCAAGGGTGGAATTACCTACGAATGCACAAGGGTTGCGAACACCTGAATCATTGAGCATTGTCCTGCGTCATGCGGAACGACTTCTCAGTGGTCATGCTGTCGCTGCACTATCTGTAATCACTATATCAGAATGCATACAATTTTACTTTTCTTTTTTGGTGGTTTTGTTTCCTTCCTCCTGGGTTTTTGACCTCTAATATTCAAGTCTTGCATCAGAATTTTGTTTTGTGTATATTTAGTTGTCTACCTCTTTTTGGGCTTTGTGTTAGATTATACTCATTATTTCTAAAAAAACTTAGTGTATGCTTGGTAAGTGTTTTTAACAAGAACTAATCTAATGGTTGGTTGGGACTGCTACATTAGCATTGTAGGATAGCTGTGGGATAAAAATATGGTTTTTAATGTTAGTCTTTCTAAAAAGCAAAAACCATGAGAAGTGTTTCCAAAACATAAAGAAACAAAACCAAAAAATTATAAAATTAGGGTGGTTTAAATTAAAAAAAGAAAAAAAAAGAAAAGAAAGAAAACTTAGGCGGCCACCCTCGGCTGCTGGGCACGTAGCCAACCCCTCTATCTTGTTGGATATATAACTCTTTTGTGGATGAGAGCAACTTTTTAGCCTTTACGATTTTCAGCAACTTTTGGAACATTTTTTAATGAGGGAAAGAGCGAAGAGACTTCATTATTTCTTTTGTTCAGTAGACCCACTCTGAAATTCTTAGAAATATATGTCAGTGATAAGAACTCTGAATGGATTCCCGATACTTTCATTATTGGGACTAGTGTCTTAATTACAACCTATAATCTTTTAGAAAGTTTGAGACAAGTAGTTTTACATGATAGAGACCTATTAGTACGTAATAGACCCTAGTTCCACTCATGCAGCAGCTGTCCGGTTGCATAAATTACCAGATTACCCTTTACATAAACTTAGATAAAATCCTGTTAGATGGTAATAACCTCTTAAATTACCTTGAGAAATTGTTCCCGGACCAAAATTTCTAGTGGTCTCAGGCTATAACCTGTGTTTTTGGCTTCAAAGGGGATACTACTAAATGTGCTTGCTTGTGGCATCAAAGAACTGGCAATATGGAGAAACCAACAAATGACCTGTCAAGTTTTAATCTCTGAATGTGGAAGAGGTCCTCTTTTTACATAGTTTACATTGCATTTTAGGTTCTATGAACAGAGAAATTATATTGCAATTCAAATTTTAAACATGAATCAAATCATGAGAAGGCCCTGGGCTGCATACTTTAATCCATAGGAGTCTCTTTCTGGTCCTGAGTCATCTGCATCCACCCACTGGGTTAATTTAAGTGTAGCCAATGATTTCGGTATACATTATGAAGCATATTCTCAACCAGCTCATTGTATGCCATACATGTTACATGCTTCATTGTGATGCAGACACATGATCCTTAATGAATTAGTGCACAAGAGTTTTGGTCGTTAATGATACTTGCAGTTAAGTTGTGGAGAAAATTAATTCATAGCTTGGGTTATATAACTGCACTTTCTTTAAGTAGAAGTGTAGAATGTTTTAATGTGATGATACATTAATTATTCAGTGATTCCTAAATAACACATTTTGAAATGATGAATTCTGTCCTATTTTGTTTTTCATATATAGTTCTTATTGCTTTGAGGTGTAACTCAACAAGTTTGGGGTCCACTAAGATGTTCCAGTTTAATATTTGTTTACCGTATTTTCTCTGATTGCATTCTACTTGTAACTTGCTGCAACATTGTAGCATATTGCAGGACGCTTGGAGCAAGAGGGGTCTTCTTCTGATCCTTCCATAAGGGGCCAAATACAGACAGAATCAATGCAATTTGGGCTTGCAATGCAGCATTTAGGTGCTCTTCTTCTTGAGCTTGGCCGCACAATTTTGACACTGCGAATGGGACAGTCTCCTGTATGGGTCTTATCCTTCCTATGTGCTTTAGTTCATTTATGAGTAGAAAGCATTTATAATTCTAGTTGTTCAATTTGCAGGCAGAATATGTTTTAAATGCTGGACCTGCAGTTTATATATCTCCATCAGGACCTAATCCTATAATGGTTCAGGTTTGTCAATGACTGCACACTTTATCAATTCATTTACATAACATTAAGCATTTCAAGTACTCGTTCATTTTGACTAGGTTAGGAAATTGTTGAATGCGCCAGATATGTGTAAGGCTGATCATCAATAGATTATTGCGAAGTTAAAGTAGAGACATTTTAAGTAACTTATTCGCATTAGTTGTCGTGATAGGCCTTGACTGTATCATTCGCCTCTTAAGTAATTTGTATTCAGCAATAATAGTATTTTCTCCTGAAACTCTATAAGACCAGTTCATGCTAAGGCTGATGCTTTATGAAGTCTAATTGAAAGCAGATTAGCTTGGTTAATCTTATCTTATGTAAACCCTAGTAGGTATGACTTCTAAACGACTGGCTTGGTTATGTCAATTATGCATTGGCCATCTTGTATTACTTGCAGCCTTTTCCTCTTCAAACCAGCTCCCTCTTTGGTGGTTCTGTTCCTCAATCAAATCCTGTGACTTTTGGTCCCGTTGGTATTGGGAATGCTCCAAGGCACATAAACATTCATATACATGCTGGTAAGAAACTGTTTTCTCTAATAGATTTTTTTTTTTTTTACTCATAGAAAAACGAATTTTTTTGTACCAATCTGCATGGCGCACCTTCTATATGGTGATTTGATGCTATTAAATATCAGGTACTTCGCTCGCTCCAATTGTTTCAGCGGTTGGTGCAAGGGCAAGTAATGTGGAAGGAATGCAAGGAGAACATCGTAGTGCTGCTGGTTCTGGTGATTCAGGTGCAACAAGGGTGCTACCTATGAGAAATGTATTTGCAACGGCTGTCCCATCACGTCCTAGTGGCGTTGCAAGTTCTGGTGTTGCACAACCTGGTCTAGGTGTTTCTGTTTCACAGCGGCCTGCTGACTCTGTTTCACTATCCTCTGTTATATCTGAAGTCAATTCACGAATTCGGAATTTTGTTGGTAATTTGCAAGGAGAGAGCATGGTTTTGTCAGGTAGCTAGTCATTTATTTTTTTAATTGTTTAATTTATACTGAACCCATGTAGTGTCAGATGGTGATAGACATAATGCTACTCAGCTCACCAAGCTGTTCTTTCTGTATGCAGGTCAAGCAGAGACAAGTGTTCAAAATTCATCTGTCGAATCTGGTGCACGTAGTGATGTAGGGATTGAACAGCCAAATACCACGACAGTCAACTCAGTCAACAGAGTTGGGGAATCAGGTGCATCCGTGCCTGGGTGCACACCTGAAAGTGAAGGTCAGAAGGTATATTTTGTGCACAACACGGGGATTGTATTCCTACTTATTTTTTTTAATTATTGTTTGAATCTTGTACTGATTTATTGATTAACCAACACCAGCTTGGATTTGACCAATTAAGTAATAATGATGCTTCAACTGGCTTGAAAGATGTTTCTGACTCCTCTGGAAGTTCCCTGAGTTGTTTAAGTGGAGGAACTGCAGCAAAGTCGGAAGATGTACCAGAAAATGCTCTGAGATTTGATCAGAAGCATGATACAACTGAGGGTGCCAAAGCTGTTCCAATTGGATTAGGGCTGGGAGGTTTGGAACGTAAGGTAAGCTAATTATGTATTGTTATTAATATTGTATTCAAGAACTTATTTAAAGTTATTTAATATGTCAAATCTCTCTGTAAAGTATTGCTATATTTTCAACTTTACATGTGGTTTACTTGGCGTAATGTTTCAACGTTTTATTAGAAGTGGACATCTAGGACTTACTGTTGGATCAGTCCTCCTCCCGTTGTCTTTGACTGCAATGCTAGTGGTGTTGATAGAATTATGTGAATGCTTATTTTTGTGCTAAATTGCGAGGTCAGGTAGCTTACATTTTTTGAGCTTGCATGTAACTCCAAAATGCTTCGCTAGATGACAGGATGTTTGACTCAAAATTGTTGTATTTTTTTTTTCCCCAAAAGGGAGGAACTGAACAATCTATGTTCTTTATAGAATAGGTAAAACATTCATAATAACTGAAAAGGAACTTTACATGTAAGACTTGGACCTTAAATTTTTTTTTGTCTTATATAACCCAAGGGGTAGTTCAGTCGGCTAGGGACCACATCTCCGAAGGTCACTAGTTTGAACCTCCTCTCTTCTTCTCCTTGTGGCTAATTAGTTATCAAAAAAAAGAAGTGTCTTATATAATTAGTCTGTCCTTTTGCTTTATTTGTGCCATTTTTCCACTTAATGTTAAGATAAATGCTTTTCTCTTGTTCCGGTTTTACTTGTTATGCTCTTTTTATTAGTTTAATGTACAGAAAACATTGTTTGGTAACATAAATTTTACAAAATGTAACTTCTTTATTTTCTAAATATGTCATAATTGTATTTTGCATTCTAGATGCCTGTTGTATATTGGGTTGTATATTGGGTCTTGATTGGTTTTAGTCAAATGTTAAACCTATTGGCTTGAGTTTGTATATTTTCAAATTAGTACTTGACTATTCTCCCTCAGGCTTGGTTCTCTGTATTGAATGACCATGTGTGCCATGTGCCACTTTGCTTGGTTTCAATTTAATTTATTTTATATTTCATATTAAGTAGAAGGCTATAGGTATATTCTTAGTTTTCGGGTGCTTTTGGTGACATGATCGAGCATCATGTGTTCCATAGTCTTACTAAATCCATGTATTATTAATGCAATCAGAGACGGGGCATGCAACAAAAAAAGGTCACTGGTGGTGACAGTGGTACAACCAGTGCTTCTGTTGATGAAAATCAGCGGATTAGGACGAGTGGCCAACAGATTTTGCAATCTCTAGCATCTCATAGCTCTGCTGTAAGTAGTATGAATGCAAATGAGCGGTCCCAGGGACAACTACCCTCTGCAGTTGGGCAGGTCATGGACAGTAGACCTCTGGGAGCACAAGGTTCCGATGGCCAGATTGATATGGCAAATTTGATGTCCCAGGTTCTGCAAAGTCCTGCTTTGAATGGTTTGGTGACAGGTGTTTCAGAGCAAACTGGGGTTGTCTCTCCTGATGTATTTAGGAATATGTTGCAACAGTTGACTCAGAGCCCACAGATGAGGAATACAGTCAATCAAATTGTTCAACAGGTCGACACCCAAGATCTAGGAAACATGTTTGCAGGGCTCGGAAGAGGCCAAGGTGGTGGCCTTGATTTGCCTAGGATGTTCCAACAGATGATGCCCATTGTATCCCAAGCCCTCAGCGGTAGGTCAACCCCCTCTCAACTTTTTTCTGCTGTTGAAGCTGAACCACCATCACGGTATAATGAGAGGCTGAGCAGTGATGACAAACAAAATGAACAAAACTTCCAGGTTTGATATGCACACATTCACTAAAGAATTGTATTTTTTTTTTTTTCTACAGAAATTTCTTACAAACCAGTTTGTTTTGTAGGAACTAGTTTGTAGAGTTTCCTACAGTCCAGCTTCTAAAAGCGACATGTGTAAAGCATGTGATTAATGCATGCTCTTAAAAAAATGTGTTTCTCACATGCTGAAGACATGTTACTTTTAGAGGCTAGTTTGTGAGAAATTTTTGTCCTTTTTTGCTCTCCTACATTCATTACTCCTTGGAGGCAGTCAGTCAAATCTACTAACTGGGCTTGTTTTGCATGTGCGTCTAACTTTTATTGCCATGGCTTTGTCAAAAATCTCTACTGCAATACCTTGATTTGATTTTAGATGGCTACCTCATTGAACTGTTTCATATCGTTCATCGTCCCATTGACATGTTTCAGTTATGGAGCACTTCTATTGACATACCAAGTCATGGAATTCAAATCTGTAAAGTATTTAGGACTAATTAAATTATGTTAACATCATCACTTTTGATATTATTATATGCTGTCATGATTATTGTTTTGTGGGCTTTGGTGCTTAAAAGTAAAATTTCGTACTTTGCCTATAAAAATCTGTATTTTATAATGTCCTGTATTTCTGCATCGATTTGGTCTTGCTGGTATTTATAAAGAACTAGTGTTTGGTCTTGCTCTTTTCTTTGGCTTTTAATTGATTTCTGTAGATGCTTCCATTTTATGTGTTAACATACCATATTTTTTTTTTTCAGATCGACCTTCAACCAGTGGCTCAGAGGATTGAGCACCTGAATCCACCAGGAGATGTTTTCCGCTCTGTAGCTGAAAATGCAGTCCAATTATCTGGTAGCGGAAGTGATTCCAGAGATCTTGTGGATGAGTTGTGCAGCGAAGAAGATCTTGCTAATGTAAGTGTCCAAATGTTGACTTTGTGAACTCAAAATCAATTTGAGCTTGAATATTTTGCCTTTGGAAAGGGGAAGGGGAAGGGGGAGATGACTGGAAGCACAATGAGCTGCACTTTGCATTGCCATGCAGCTTTAACCCACTTAATAGTGATTGCACTCACGTTACTTCTTGATCTGATTGTTTTAGAAGCTATGACTCCCTCATTTGACTGCTTTAAAAGCTATGAATTTTCTTGTTTGCATATGTTGTTCATGAGCTCATGAGATTTGTTTTGGTTTGTGCAGGAATATATGGAAATGTTACGACGCAACATTTGGCAACGACTTCCGGGCGACTCTGGGCAGGACAACCTCTAACTAAAGCCCCCCAATCCCAAATGGGCGGGCATGTTTGTGGCTTGCGGGAAATCATTGTGAGCATTATAGAATGGTTAGGTTTGCTGTTACACTGTAGGTTACTCGGAAATCATTGTACAATGTAGGTTTGCAAAATATGATGTGCTTTTAAGTTATAGATGATCTGCTTGTTACAGACTAGCATCTGGTTCATAGTCTATCAAACAACTTTTGAGGACCAAAGAGATATGATGCATGGCTGTAAGCCTGTAACAGCAATATCTCTAGCCTTATGCTCGTTGGTCTTCAAGATTTTATTGTGTGCGCTGCAAATGCAGCGTAGCAGCTGCTGCCTAGTTCTAATATTTGCGTAACCACACTAATCTACACTCATTTTACACTTGTTAGACTTTTTTTTTAATTTTTTTAAGTGACTGAAATAAGAAGCCACTTAAAACATGTTAGTTGCCGGTGTGGGTGTGAAATGAATGTGGAGAGTTGTTGTGCACATATTTGCAATAGTTCAAAAGTCGCATATAGGCCAATCCTTGTCTGCTACCACTCAAAAAAGCATCACCAATAACCATTTTTATGGTCTTTTATCGCTTTGTTAATGCTTTTTAGTGGATGTTTTGTTTAAAATAGTATAATGATGCTACCTAAAGGTGAATATAGTTTTGAAGCTTAGGTTAGCGTTTTTGTTTTGACAGTGAAAAACAAAAGAAAGACAAGGGTTTAATAAACAAGGGTTATTTTTTGCGCAAATTAGTCTTGGACCTAAGAGCATTATTGGGCTACCTAAAGGTTATTTTTTGTTAGCATGTAGTAACAACTAACAATCAGCCAAAAAAAAAGCTAAAAGAATGGCTAACTGTTATAGTGCTAGCACAGTATCTCAACAGTGCATAAATTAAACTAATAAAAAAAAATTTAATCTAATTTTCTCCACTTTGAAAATAGTGAAAGTAAATAAAAGAAAACATATTTTAAATGAAATACTGAAAATAAAGAGCGTGATGCAAGGGCTTTAAAAAAAAATAAAAAAAAATAAAAAAATTATTTTTGTAGCTAAAATTACTAAGCCAGACGTAATTTTCTCCACTTTGAAAATAGTGAAAGTAAATAAAAGAAAACATACTTTAAATGAAATACTGAAAATAAAGAGCATGATGTAAGAGATTTAAAAAATTAATTAAAATATAAAAATTAATTTTTTTAGCTAAAATTACTAAGCCAGATGCAATGCTCTAATAGTAATCAACTATTACAGAGTAATGCTATTATGTTATAGACTACGCTGGTGTGAATGAATAGTTATTATACCTATGACTATGTTACCCAATGCATTACTATATTCATAAAAATTAAAAATTAAAAAAAAAAATGTATGGTCCAAATTTCTAAAAATTGAAGAACAACATTTCCTTCAATTATTACATTTTTAATAGATGTAGGGCAAATATCTAAAAAATTGATCAAAAGCTTAAAGTTTTATGTTTGAACTACAAAAATGCAACGTTATGACGCCCTCCCTTTCTTGCACACGAATAAGATCTTTATCAACCTCAATTAGTCAGTGCACGAACATGATATGGTTATGTAACCAAAAAACAAAGAGGTAACAAACAATGACTTTAACCTCACAATCTCCATGGCAATGTAGATTTTACAACCGTATGCTAAGTTGTCTCAATAAATAGAATGTTATAATAAAGCTGCCTTTATTTATTCTTCATTGATAATAATTATCTAATCGGAGGGAAGCCGTATTTGAGCTCCGCTAATTACTTATTGCTCTTCACTTGGTTAGTGTGAATAGGGTTTAGGGTGCATACATTTATGTGGATATTTTATGCGAAAAAAGTTGTATGATGGTAGGGCTGAAAGTATTAAATCTCTGTGAAGATTTGCAGGGAGTGTTTCTATGAGGTCTTTGAGGAAGAGATCCATCAGGTAATTGTGTAGAACCAATTATTCAAGCCTGGTGAACGCATAGCTATTGGTGCCTCTGGTGGAAAAGGTGAATGCTTTGCTTGTTTCTTATTCTATTCTTCTGTAAAATTGTACTGACTATGCTTGTTTCCTTATTGTATGGTATGAGTCAGGTTCAGGAGATACACTGGTTTTACTTCCTATCAAAAGAAGCAAATATGGTCATTCGGGCGTCGCTATTGCCTAATTTGCTGTATTTGATTTATGTGATTTGCATTTTATTGTTGGTCGCGAGAGTAATTAAAATGATTTGATATTATAAAGAAATGAGAAATGTTATGCGTTAATAACTTTCCCATATTTAGCTCATATTATATTATAATTAATCATTAATTTTGTGGGGTCTATCATTGACTTATGTGGATCCACATAAGTCTACAAATCTAATGGTTAATTGTAAGGAAATATAAGCTAAATATGAAAAAAAAATATTGACCTTTAGCATTTTTCTAAAGAAATAGAATAACTTTTATAAGGATAGAAATTTCCTTCAAACCGGTCTAGAGGAAATATTCAACTTATTTAAAATAGTGTCAAGTCTATATAAACATATAAAACGTACTTTAAATTTTTAACCTCATTAATAATAGTTTACTAACTTAGACTAAATTTAATATGTCTTTTAAATGTTTATAAATACTTGGCACTATTTTAAATGAGTTAGAGGATATTTCCTATAGAGTAATTTGGAAGAAATGTGTCTTCCGATTAAAAAGACACATCAGCATATCGCAGCAAATAAGATATAAACGAAATCACAGGATCCAAACCCATTTTCCCATTGAATCGGCGACAAGAGCCCACCGAACCATTGTCTAGCCACCGCTGTTTTCTCCACCAAAAACCTCCAAACGCCGACGAACCACTGCTCAGCCACCGCTCTCACCACCCTGTTCCTCCACCGCTCTCGTAAGTCCTCTCTCTAACTCTCCGTCTCTGTTTTTGTCCCTCTCTCTCTCTCTCTCAACTTTCTCTAATTTTCCTCACTTTCTTGCTCTCCAAACAGGAAACGCTCGAAGAACATCTCGGTGTTGATTAATTTGAGCTGAGGTTACAGACGTCCATCTGTTTGCTTTCGAAAAAACAAAAACCCAAAAAGAAAAGAAAAGAGAAAAATACGTGCGATTAGAGAGAAAGACTGTTCGTAGTCATTATCGTTCCTCTTTAAATTAAAGATCCCAATCCCTTCTTTTCATCATTTGATTATTTTCTTCTTCGTCCTTTCTCAATCCCCTTGTTTTTCTTTTACTGCTACTGCTATTATATTTGTTATTGCTGTGCGTTGGTGTTCCCCAAATATCACTTTCCTCTAGCTCTTACATTCAGACATTAAGGAAGATTTTGTTGTTTTTAAGAGTTTTTTTTTTTTTTGTATGGTGGTTGGAGGAGGAGGAGGTGGTCGTCCGTTGTTGATTGAATGGGGAAAGGGGGTTGTAGATTGAATAGGGAAAATGGGTTTGGATACTGTGTTTAGGGTTTAGGGTTATTCTCGTAAAGAAAACAAACGCATTACGTTAAATCAAAGCAAACCAAACATACCCTAACGGCCATGTTAGCGGTTGAAATGAAGGAAGCGGCGGCGAAGCCCGTTAAGGCCGGTGGTCGCCTGTGCTGCATCTGTAACAAGAGAAGGGCCGCCCTCAAAAGACCCAAAACCCTCGAGCAGGTGACTCTGCTCCCTTCTCTCTCTTCTATTGATTTCACTGTTCATGGAAAGCTTTTGAATCAATTCACCAAAAACTGTTGAAGCTAAGTGTGAAGGCTGACCAGATTGCACGCGTTTTTTCTTCTTCTGTTTTTGAATTAAAATCGTTGCGAATTACCATCAAAGGTTTATCAACTAAAGAATTTTGAAAATTAGAGTTATAATTCTAATTCAGCTGCCTTTATTTATTCTTCATTGATAATAATTATCTAATTGGAGGGAAGCCGTATTTGAGCTCCGCTAATTACTTATTGCTCTCCACTTGGTTAGTGTGAATAGGGTTTAGGGTTTAGGGTGCATACATTTATGTGGATATTTTATGCGAAAAAAGTTGTATGATGGTAGGGCTGAAAGTATTAAATCTCTGTGAAGATTTGCAGGGAGTGTTTCTATGAGGTCTTTGAGGAAGAGATCCATCAGGTAATTGTGGAGAACCAGTTATTCAAGCCTGGTGAACGCATCGCTATTGGTGCCTCTGGTGGAAAAGGTGAATGCTTTGCTTGTTTCTTATTCTATTCTTCTATAAAATTGTACCGACTTTGCATGTTTCCTTATTGTATGTTATGAGTCAGGTTCCAGGAGATACACTAGTTTCACTTCCTATGAAAAAAAGCAAATATGGTCATTCGGGTCTTGCTGTTGCCTAATTTGCTGTATTTGATTTCTATGATTTGCATTTTATTGCCTCAGGTTTTGGACAAGTGGCTAAAATTTATGGTTTCGGTCTAATAATGGGTCTCCAAGTTTTGTTCCTTTAATTAAATCAAGTTTGGTTCCCTAAATGAAATCAGTCAACATTTGTATGTTGCTTCTAACAAAATAGTCACATATCTTATTTGAGCCATGCAAAATGTTGTGAATAAATGTTTCACATGCACCTTACGCTTTTAATAAGACTGGTTATTATTTATCAAAAAAAAAAAAAAAGTTTCATAATCAACATATACTAAGGGATGTATCGAATGGTCTATTTGAAAGAACAGAATTTATCAGATAAAAATGCTAATGCTAATGTGTGCTTTGAGAGAGTCTAAGAGCAACAATACTCAATGCTAATGTGTGATTTAGTAGATCATCTCAACATATACTCTCCTCTCCAGATTATGACAAGGAATAGACGTGATTGAGTTTTTTTGTATGTGTTTTGAAATGGTTATATTTTTCCATATAATTGCTTTGTTATTTATAAATTTCCCTTATAGAAGTATGAGAATGAGATATTAGTTGAATCATTTATTCCACAAAATTTTACGACCGCAAGTAGCCTAAAGATAGGGGCAGAGCTGGAGCAGAAGTAGAATGTAGTTACGCCTAATGGCTCAGCTTTGGTTCTAAGTAGATGTTCGTGTTAAAAGTTGTTTTCATGTTCTGTTTGATAATGTTTTCACTTCTTGGTTTCATGTTTGTTGGTAGTCCATCTTTATCTCTTTTGGCATGTTGATTATACCATAGCAAGCTGTGGCACGTCCAGCCATCTTGGTTCAATAAGTTACATGTCGAGTTCAAAGATTTTTTTAAAGGTTGATTCTCATTGTCTCTTCCCATTTTTGCAGACTCCACAGTCCTTGCTTGTGTATTATCAGAATTGAACCGGCGGCACAATTATGGCCTGGATCTCTTCCTCTTGTCAGTTGATGAAGGCATTACAGGATACAGGGATGACTCTCTTGAAACCGTCAAACGAAATGAAATTCAGGTGAGCAGATCTTTTCTTTTTTAATAAGCTCCTGCTCATTTTTATTCATATTGTTCTCTCAGTAAGTTTTCACCACTGTTTTCCAGTCAACTTTTATTTTTTTCCATTTAAAGCTGGCTTCTATTTCATGTTTTGATGTTTAGAATGAGATACATATTAAAGTTGTAATTCTTCTAAAAGATTGTGGTCATATTCTTCCTGAATTTTCGAGAAACATGATGACTAGCTTTTATGGTAACAAGTATGTGTGTGTGTACTCGATCATATGATATTTTCCAACTCATGGTTTATTTTGCGGGCATGTGGATTTGGAGTTAATGTATAACATCATTTACTTTTGTTTGTACCAATGCTTGAGGGCTGTTGTAGTGCAAACCTCTTTGCTTGTTCATGATTGTTGTTCGGTGTTGTATACTGTTTGAAAAGCATTCTGAAGCTTTAAGTGATTAATGCTTTGACTTGTTAATTTCCTTCTTGGTGTTCTATATCTTTTCAGACTATATTTGCTTTGTCTTGTTCTATTAATTTGATGAATGACTCTCATTCTAATTTTCATTTTCAGTATGGACTACCGCTAAAAATTGTCTCATACAAGGATTTATATGGATGGACAATGGACGAAATAGTGAAGACGATAGGTTTGAAGAATAATTGCACATTTTGTGGTGTTTTCCGTCGCCAGGTATAGTACATTACGTATCGAAAAAGCTATAAGCACGTGTATGTTCATTGTGGTATTATCGGATAGTCCTGCCACTTTTGCTGTCGGTGGCCGACACTTGGCACTGAGGACTAACACTTGGCATGCTTAGCATGATTTGATACTAAACCAAGCACTAAAACACTTCTTCAGTATGCTTATGTTGTCTTTAAGCACAAGGGTTTAAGCTCTATCAGTCGTGATAATTAAGACAAAATGAGGTGGTTTAATTGATGGGTTTCTATATCTCTAAGGCCCTTGATCGAGGTGCTGCATTGTTGAAAGTCGACAAGCTTGCTACTGGGCATAATGCGGATGATATTGCTGAAACAGTTCTTTTAAACATCTTACGAGGTGATATTGCTAGGTGAATGCATTTTCAACTCCTCTCTGTTGTTTATTCTAAAGGTTTGTGCAGTAAACTGATGTGTTTTTGCCTTGTAGATTGAGTAGATGCACTTCAATAATTACTGGTGAAGATGGACCAATTCCAAGATGCAAACCTTTTAAGTACACATATGAGAAGGAGATTGTTATATATCCTTGCGTTTGAAATTCTCAATGGTCGTGACAGTTTTCTAATGTGTTGTCATTTACTTAATTTGTTGGTGTTACTTATGAAACCTTAACCAGATGTTCACGTATGCATACTTCAAGCGGCTGGACTACTTCTCCACCGAATGTATGTTTGTTATTCCACTCTTTAATGCTTTTTCGGTGACTTGTTGCAACTTTCTCCATTAGTTTCCTTGTGTAGTTTAAAGGGTGTAGGCTTATACATAACAAAAAATTTAGTGTACTTTTCCAAGTTTGCAACTGGTGTTACCAACATAGAACTGCTTTGGTTAAAGTCAATCAATCACAACCTGTTCCTTTTAGTGTTCTACTTTTGTTGTTGATTGGGTTCTTAGATTGTACTAATTACTGAGATTTTTTATCCTGTTTTTGAAATTGTAGGCATTTACTCTCCAAATGCATATCGGGGTTTTGCTCGTGAGTTCATAAAGGATTTGGAAAGGATCAGGTTCTTGTCTAGTTGAGAATGTTTCGTCAGTGGTTGGCATTTTAGTTGTTTGTTAGTTAGTTCAATTATACTCTGACTCTGGCATATCATCTGTCGTCTTACCGAGGCAGACCTAGGGCCATACTTGACATCATCCAATCAGGAGAGAATTTCAGGATTTCCACGTCTACAAAAATGCCAGAGCAAGGGACTTGTGAACGCTGTGGCTACATTTCAAGCCAGGTAAGCTTTGCTTCTACTTCCATCTGAAATAAAACTTAAAAAAAAAAAAAAAAATGGAGACTTATATCTGATTGAAATTAGTTATGATTTGGACTTATTTACAGCATTGACAAGTATATTTCATGACCTTATGTGTTTAACCCAAACTCAGTAGTACGTTATTACTGCTAAGGTCAACTATGGAACCTGTGCTTTTGCCCCCTAATGCAAAATTCCAAGCTTCACTTGAACTTCCCAATTACGAAGAGAGCATACAAAAAGATTTACTTTTGATGGCCCATTTATCAAAGTAATTATCTGCTTATGAGACAAGCACATTATTGCCTAGGGTTAGAAGGGCAACTGCATTTGCAATATTTTGGGAGACACTGTGCTCTGGTTTTGTTAGGCTATCTTGCCTAGGTTAGACAGCCCATGTGCAGCAGGAAAAGATCAATCATTCATCCTATGAGAACATATCTGCTCTTCCTCTCTGATGTGTTGGTTTTAGGAGATCAAGTACTTCATCTGCTTGTAATTTTCGTATGTAAACTAGCACTACTTTTGGAAGTTTCAGGAGAATATATTTCGTAAGGACTTAATTCTGAGATTGGACTCATGGCTAAATCAAATTGTTGTCATCATCATTATCTGACATTGCCAGCCCCCCGTGTTCTCTGTGAGTGTATGCATCCGGGTGTTTTGCATGCATGTGATTGGGAGCATGACATGTGCCCTCTAATCCCTGCCCAAAATTTGTTGAATTAAAAAAAATTCATTGCAATCCCCTACCCCCAAAATTAAATTTCTCGTTTGATTCCCGTGCGCTCATGCACACTAGAGCATATGAGTATTCATGATCCTTGTTTTATTGTGCAGAAATGGTGTAAAGCTTGTGTTTTGCTTGAGGGACTGAATCGGGGCTTGCCAAAGCTGGGCATTGGCAGGAGTCGAGGCCTTAATAATGATCGTAAGAAGGGAACAAAAGAAAGTAATGCAAAAAAGAGTATCGAGAGCAAGCAATGTGGAACTTTGGACTTCTGATGTAGCACCTGTGCGTCACTTGAGCTTTTGTGAACTCCAGGGACCGAGTCTCAATGCACATCGTAACGATGAAGTTATGGAAGGTGATTGCCTCCCCCATCCCTCTTGGAAGGGTATTGAATAGCATGGAGAAACTTGCCTCAGCTATATTGACGGCGGAAGTAGTTATTTGCCCCGTCTTCTCTTTCAGTACAAACCAATTTGTTTTTAGGGGATCAATGGTGGAGGGTGATGTCTAGTTTTGTTGATGGTTATTGTAGTTGTTTTGTAGATGATTAACGTCTTTTAAATTTTTAATTAAATAAGTATGGAACATACTTATCAAAAAAAAAAAAAAATTAAATAAGTATGGAGCATATTAATTAAGGAAAAAAAAATAAAAATTGATATAGCAGTGCAACGTGGCTCTGTCATGTCCACCCCTTTTAATGGGTCATGACTATTTCGACTGAACTTTTGAGGGTGGTCGTAGCTACTAGATTGGTTGATTGGTTTGCAACTTCCGACGACCACATTTGCTTTGTAGTTAGAGGTGGCGCTAGTAAAGAGATGGATGAGTATTTTATCCCTGGGAGTGAAAGAGGGGTATTACTCTTTTTTAAAATCTAGGAAATCAATTAGGACAACTGGCTTAAAACTCACCGTTTTTAGTTAAAACGACTGTTTAGAGCTTAGAGCCGGATGGGATCCGGTTTATTGTAGTTTTTAACTACTAGCATCAATGCTGTTATATCTCCCAACGATTTAACTACTGTTGGGATTAAATAGAAAAGAAACGAAGGTTGAAATTTAACCAATAACATTTCCAACCAAAATGTGTCGTTTTATTTTGTGAAGCACGGGAGAAGAAGGTTAGAGGAGATATCAAACAAAATTGGACGGCGTCAAGTAAAATGTTAGCTGGAGAAGTTTTTAATGAAAATAATACGACACAGTTTGGTTGGAAATGTTCTTGATTAAATCTCAACCTTTGTTTCTTTTCTATTTAATCCCAACAGTGGAGATTTAACAGCATCGGTTCTGTCAGCACAGCCGGATCCAGCCAGATGAGAAATAGAGCCTACTCTGAAATTTCATTTCATCAGTTGGGAATTGGGGTCTCGCCAGTCTTGAATCCATGGCTTCCTCAGCGCCACAAAGCACCACAGGCGCACAAAACCCTAAGAAAGCGCTAAGCTTATTAGCGAACGCAAAGAAGCACAAGAACAGCTTCATACAGTTCTTCGCGATGACGGGGATCTTGCTCCTGAGCGTCAGATCGTTGGGCCAGAAGTACCGAATCCACGACCTCCAAGAGGACACGTCGGCTCTGAAAGAGGAGCGAGAAACCCTAACCGAGCGCATGAAGAACATCAAGCGCGACCTCCTCCACGAGGCCTCGCGCGAGCCCACTGGCTTCTTCGCTTCCAGGCTTCGCCTTCTCTTCGGCGAGGAAGATTTGAACGAACCGAAGTGACTGTTGGCAGTCCCTGTGAGTTCTTGATCTTCGCGTTTTCTGCATTTAGGGCTTTGTTCTGTGGGTTATTGATCGTAATGTGATAATTTTGACCGTAATTTGGACGTAGAGAAACTTGAATTTTGAAAAGCTTTGGTGAGGTGTTCTTATTGTGTGAGATCCATGGTTTTCTGAAGTTTTTTTTTTCTCTTTTATAGTCAGTTGATGCGGCATCTCTGAGAGGAAATTTACTTAACTTGTCGGGTTCTTGTACGTGTTTCGTGTTCTTCGATCAAGAGCAATTTGTAATTTGCTTAAATTCAGGGTTTAGGGTTTTGTTGACTCTCCGGTTGGGATGAAAATGACGACGAAACGTTGGTTTGAGTGAGTCACCATTATTCTGGTTGAGTTAGGGTTTTAGATTTTTTTTAATTTTTTTTAAAAAATTTAGTTTGTGTTCAGATGGATATAGGAATTTTGAGTATTGGTTCTAATGTAGAATCTTTGTGGTTTGTTCGTGTCAAAAAAGAAAAAGGGAGAGTAGAATCTTTGTTTTCTGATGTTTTGGCTTAGGCTGTCAGTAATTCTATAAAGATTGCATATGAATTTTATCAAAATGATCCACTCTTTTGGAGAAGTTAGGAGGCACTGAATCAAATTGTAGAATTGTTTTTATAGTAAAAAAGGACAAGGGAAAAACAGTCGGACATGATTGTTAAGGACTTTGTTTTCTCTTAGACATTAAAAAACAACCCAAAACACACAACACAAAAATTGTTTTTCCCTTTATGTCTCTTTAGAACATTTTTTCAATCAAAAAATACCCTCAAAAGACATTAACAAACATATCCCTGTGGCTAAGAAAAACCAGAGCTGCCCAGGGTCAGGCTCTGATCAACTGTCCACTAGTAGCTGAATATATCTTGCCCTACCCATTAAGTTTAGGTGCACCGAGCCTTCAGTCCTTTATAAATTTGTTTAATGTGGTTGGTTAAATAGAAAAGAGGATACTACAACATGGTTGGAGATTTTCCTGCAGGTTCTTTATGAAGAACCTGTACTCCCCAACTAGTTCTCTTCTGGTGGGTCTTAAAGAGTTAGTTGGAGATGAGAAGTAGATGGGGATTGGAGATAGTTTGGTTTGGTAAAATAACAGTCTGATTTTGTTTCTCATGGTGGCTTTGTGGTTCAATTGCTGATTGTTTGCCAAGCTTTCGCTGCCCTCACTTTTCCTTTCATTGACAAACAGTATTTAAGGGCCGACTTGTAGGGCAATTTTAGTGCCATTTTTTTTTTTTTTTTTTTTAGTAATGCTAAAAATCACATTTTATTCCACAGTTATCTCAAGATGCTAATGTTGCAAAATCCCAACTACCCCTTGGGTTTTTTTTTTTTTTTTTTAAATGACCAATTCTAGTGTTTAGAATAGTCGTAGGATAAAAATATGGTTTCTAGCATTACTCTGTTATTAAATGCTTACAATTGAAGAGGGTCTCATGACCACGGTGTATGTTCCATTAGCTGTTTTTGTACAATTGGTCATCTAATTGGGGCCATCAACTTCTTGAGTGTAGAGTTGGAACTTTTTTGGGTCTCTGTTAAGTGTTTTTTATAGGGGGGAAATACCCGGCATTGGGTCATTGCCTTGAGGGATAGAAATTAGAAAAGAAGCTAATGTTTTCAGTGAAATAGGTTGAATTTAGATTTTGAAGAAAAAACAGAGACACAGTGTATGGGCGTGAAAAAGGTATCTACGTGAAGAAGGGTCTAATGGGATTGGGAAAGGCGTGGGCCTGAGCAATTTCTTTGAGCCCATCACCAGACTCTAGTTTTTTGTCTGGCCTCATTTTGAAGCACTGCCTCAAATTTGTGATATATAGTTATATATATAGAATGTGTCTGTAGACTCTTACCAGTTACCATCCTTAGTCATTTCAGCTGCACAATCAAAACACTTTTTCAAAAAAAAAAAATTTTTATTAAAAAAAAAAAAGAAATCCTTTATCACAAGTTGGTAGGTATTTCACATTTTTAGATTTTTTTTTTATTTTTTTTATTTTATTTTATGAATTGAATAAACTGCAACGTCAGCATATTAATGTCTGAACAGCAATGTAACGTGATCATTGCTTACCAACCATGTGTGGTTTTTAATGTAAGATGCCCATTGATTGCAGTTGAAGGATCCCGCGAACCAGCGGCAGACACAACCGAAGTATACCTGGCAGGTGCGTATGAGCGTATATAATTCAATTTTTGGAGCGCGTAAGAAGACATTATAATATAATATAAATAGGTTAATATGGCTCATGAATATTTTTTTGATTTAAATACTAAACCATTCATCTAACAAGGTCTTCCAATGATGGCACATGTGATAAGAGTTGTGATTATTCACTGTGGGGCCGCCGCCCCCAAGTTGCATTTATATGTTTGAAAAATGCGGCCATTTTGAAAGTGCTCTGCTAATAATTATATTAGCGCAACTTTTTCGTATATTTGTCATTGCACAGTGTCTGTCACGGTGTTGAGTTGGCGTGTATTCGAATCTGAATTCGATTTTCTTTTATTTTTGACAAGCAAATAATATTTTTTTTTTTTTTTTTTTTTTTCTGTTTCCTTATTTGCAATATTTGATTGCGTGACGTCTAAGCCTATTATTGAAAAATACTACAACTAAAATGCATCAAAGGAAAGCAAAAGGACTTCACTATTCAAAATTAATAATATTATTAGGATTAAAATTCATTACGTCCGTTTTCTTTTAGGATTAAAGTTGATTATGATGCCACGACTATCACATAATGTTGACGTGGTAGTTTCAATCAACTTTGGATTTTTATTTTTATTTTTTTTTAATAAAAATTGATATAAGGATTGGTTTGGATTATTATATCAACATTGTAAGATAATTTTTAGACAAAAATATAGTTTGTAGCATTATTTATAAATTTAAGTCTTACTCAACCGTCAACACCGAACTTTATTTACTTATATCCAATTATCCATAGTGTATTGGCATTATCACTTATTAACTAAAAGTATTACACATTATCTCCCACCTTGTTCTCTTTACATATGATTTTTTTCTTTTTTTAAAAAAAACAAAAAATGAAAAATCCTTTTGGCGAAAAGGGTAAGTGTTTTTAGTAACCTATGGAAGTATTTCTCCAAATGCAGGAAATGAAGAAGAATGCGTGTAACCAACCCAAGCAGTTTGAGATTATGACCATTTATTTTGTTGATTTGCTTGCTATTAGTAAAACGCTTTAAGCCCGCCTAACAGCCCACGACAGCTAGATAATGGTTTTTAAATAATAGACAACATATATATATATATATATATATATATATATGGTTAGATGTAACAAAATATAATTTAAATAATTTATCTCAATTTTAAGTAAACTTGAGAGGATCCTGGCTATTTCAATATGAATAGGTCTTGTGCTTAAATTACATAATGTTCATGCAGAAAATGGCATGTCAATTCCTACAGAAGCTAAGATCATGTTAAAGAAGGTCAAACGTGATTTTATGCGTAACGTTAAATGATAATGATTAATTGTTGTATATTCTTGCTACTTATTAGTGTGCCCAGTTCGTCAGAAGCAAAAGAACAAAAGTGAGAGCTTTGGTGGTTTCTACTTTCTAGTGAGTCATAGTTCCTGCACCGACGGTTCTATAATATTAATATTAATAGTTTCTGAAAAATTCTATAAATCTCTCATCATCGAGGTTCTAATTAGATCTCAACAGAGAGGGGAGGGGGCAGGGGGGGAGTTGTGATGGAACTGAACCTTCACTTTTTCTTTTTCTTTTTCTTTATTTATTTGTCGTTGTTATCTCATGATGTCATCTGTACCTCCGCTTGACAGCCAAAAGAATCCCCCTATCATTTCAACATATGATTACCGGTATTTAATTACCATATTGTTGAGGGCACAAATTTTTCATTCATATTGGCTTCAAGAAAATAAATATATGAATTAAGTTGATATCTGTTTTTTAAAAATACCTAAATAATTCTAAAATAAAAATATTATTTTTAGCATTATTTTTTAAAAGAAATATATACAAATAGAAACGAAAAACTGTGTATTAACCAGAAACATTAATACCTTATCCATGCGATAATTTGGATCCTTCTTGTTTGTTTGTATACCTGTTCCCGACCATTTGGGCTTTAGGAACTTCAACGTAGTAGTACTATTCTCACAAACCCATCGTGACCCCAACCAACACGACCATTCCTGCTCGTAAATTGCTCAGATAGGGACTGATCACAGTTCTTTGATTTGAATTGTAGTTTGTCCAACTGTTGTAATGGAGTCCACTTCTAGGTTGTAGGTGTTTAAGTAATTAGAGTCCCCCCTTTGTCAACATAGTGTGCCTGTCTATGACTCAAATTTTTGAAATAAATAATGATTTACCAAAATATTATAGTGTTTTAAAGAGGTTCAATTGACTAAAAATCAAGCCTTATGAAGCAGCGAAGGTTATTAGTTTGAATTTACCTCCCTCTTTTCTCTTATCACAGTATCATAGCAACGTGAGAAAGAATGTTAAAATATTAATTAAACAATTTTTTATTAATTTAAACTTTTGAAATAAATAAAAGTTTATTAACTTCCTATTATGCTTCTGTTGTCTTACACTAAATATTCCCAACAATTCAACAAACATTGAATTGGACTTCATATATATATATATATATGAATTGGACAGAAATACAAGTGAATAATGTAATTAAAGAAGTGAGGGCCATGGCTGTTAAAACTCGTCACATGCAATTTCGCTTCCAAACAAAACCACCCCCGCAGTTGCAAAACCCAAAACAAACCCATGTGATGTGGGAGACACATATACAGGCACGGTTCAAATGTGAAACGTTGGACCCCACCACCGACACCCCTAATATATTTTCTTTCCATTTTTCCTTTCTATTTTCCCTCCTTTTCTTTTACGGCTACACCTACACATCACCAACACCACCTCTGTACCGCACTTAAATATGCGCCATATCTCTCATCATCGCTCATCACCTCTTCTTTAAAACTTCCTCTATCTCTTTCAACTTCCCCAACTAGTATTCTTCAACTTTCTCGTTGGAAAATGCCACTATACTTAGCGGGAGGAGCTGCTCTCACTGCCCTGCTATGTCTCACGGCTTCTCTCTTTGCATTCGTTGCGGCTGAAGATCCCTACAGGTTCTTCAACTGGAATGTCACTTACGGTGACATATACCCGCTCGGCGTCCGCCAGCAGGTTTGTAAATTCAGATCTGATCCATTTTTGTTCAATTTTGTGATCTGTACGTGTTGTGCTTTAATTTGCTTGAATGATCCTGTTCGTCGGATCTAATCTAATCAAAATTACGCTAATGCGTTGTAGGGAATTCTCATCAATGGCCAATTCCCTGGCCCGGATATTCACTCCGTTACCAATGACAACCTCATCATCAACGTGTTTAACAGTTTGGATGAGCCCTTCCTCCTTTCCTGGTACACACCCTCTCTCTCTCCCTCTTATCTCTCTCTCTGTAAGTAGAAAGATCATGTGCAGTGAGTTGCGCGCCCTTCGTAAAAGACAAAACTGCCCAAGTCAGCTTAAGGCCACATTTTAATTCTTGCCCTTCTGTAAACGGCATATATATTCTTTTTTAATTAAGAGAATGTCTATGATTTGCTTGGTTTTCACATTATCTTTTTCATATATTTAATTTTTTAATAATGCTATAAGTCACATTTTTAGATCCGGTTAATTGGGTCGGATTTGGTTATAATTTTTTTAAAAAATTTATTTATATAATGGGCCCCGTGACAGACTTTGTTATGGGAGGTTTCTAGACACTAGCTTAGGAGTGAGGTTTCTATAAACGGAAAGTGACTGACGGGAATAATACATGAGCCGATTAATCGGAAACATTAATATGTCCCTAAACCTACTTTATTTAGACCACCCAATTTCGTTTTCTGTTTATATTTAGCTGTCTTCCACTCGAGGACTTTTAGAATAGACCACTAACTCGAGGACTTGGGGAATTGGGATTGTGACCTTTGTTTATGGGTCAAGACCCTTCACATCCCAAAGTTAATTGCATGTCTCAGAAATCAAAATTTTTTTTTTTTTTTTTTTTTTTCGTTTGGTGAGCTGAGTGTCCATCAAATGTTCATTTATTTTTGGGCTAAAATAACTAGTTGGAAGCAGCACAATTTTTTTTTTTTTTTTTATCCTTTTTGTTGGCTATTAGACCATAAAGCATTGGATTGGGCCAATTTTTTACCCATTTCAAATTTGATTTATTATTTTCTCGGATACTGCTGTATTTGGGGCGTTTGATGTCACCTCCTTCTATTTTATCTTGTTTCTTGTAATTTTATCCCACCTATATATAAATAAAAAGCTTGGGAAATGTCTCTCAAAAAAGTGAGACAAAAACCTTTTCCCATTTAATGTTGATTAGTTATAGGTCATTTCAGACCAAATCCTCAGGCAATCACGCTTTACATTAGCATGATTGGGAAGCTACCGGTCCCATTCATTATCCTGCACATGAAAAATCATTGCTCATTGAACTTGGACATGTGCAAAAAGTTGACTTTTAATGCACGCAAAAAATGTATACTTTTTTTTTTATTGCCGCATGCATCAGAGCAGGCTTCTAGTAAGAATGGTTGTTAGTGATTTGCAAAATAAATTATAGTTTGCTTGGTTATAATTGTAATTTTTTTTTTTTGGTGGAAAATATAGGAATGGAATTCAAAATAGGAGGAACTCGTTTGTGGATGGTGTATATGGAACAACATGCCCAATACCCCCTGGGAAGAACTTCACATACATGCTCCAAGTGAAGGATCAGATTGGGAGCTTTTACTACTTCCCTTCTCTTCAATTCCACAAGGCTGCTGGTGGTTTTGGAGGCATCAGGATCCTTAGCAGGCCAAGAATTCCTGTCCCCTTCCCAGATCCCGCTGGTGATTACACTGTTCTCATTGGAGATTGGTACAAGGCCAATCACACGGTAATTGGCTTCTCTTATTAAAAATATATAATGAGAATTATGTACTCTAAAACTTCTCCCACTCATGTGAGAGAAAAAAATTGTGCTTAAACTATTATCCTAAGCATGTTCGTCTCTTACTTGGGAAGGACTGGAAGATTCATAGATAACATGAAATTATCTATTAGGCTTATAATGAAATAACGACATTTTTTATTAGGCTTTAATGCGATCGGCCACATGGGCGGGGGATTTGCTGGGATTGTGACCTTGTGTTTGCTGTCGGTAGCATGCCATGAATAATAAACATCTTGACTTTTTAGTCATACTTCTGTTCTTGCCAGCTGTTTTCCTGACCCTTCTTCATATTGTTGGAAAAACAGCTACATAATAGGTAGTCCCAATACAGAATGACCCACTATTGATTTTTAGTTCAAAATATCGTAAAAACAGGGTTGAGTTTTAACCACTTGAAATAGCATTTTCTTTTTATAAGTTTCTCTCTTCTTCTTCTTTTTTTTCGGTTTTTTTTTTTTTTTTTAAATCACACTTGTTCGGATGGGAACCTATTAATGAATAAGCTGTTTTTTTTTTGGCGGGCCACATGACATGTTACTTTTCATAAATGTCAAGCCCACTGTGACATGGCTTCCTTCAGATTACAGGCCATGTTTTGTGGGTCACACTCTCACACATGTTGTCTCCTCGGTGAATTCCTGTGACCAAAAGGCCAAATGGTACTCTTTTGGAAATGGGAATGTTCAAGCGAGGCCTCAGAACATGTAGTTCCATATGTGTCCAACTCACGCCATGTTACCCGGTGTGTGTGGTGTGATACTTGAGAGTGTGAACAATAGAATTATTCTTATAATTGAAGCCCAATCTTGTTCATTTTGTGATGAATTTATGCGTGTTTATGCAGAATTTGAAGGCTATTCTAGATCGCGGTAAGAAGCTGCCTTTTCCCGATGGAATTCTTATCAACGGCCGTGGGCCTGGTGGTGCCTATTTCAATGTGGAACAAGGTACCATCTCATTCCAAATCTACCAAAACTTGTCATATATAGGAAATTTCTGCTAGACTATTTGCTTGCTACCTTTGTCCAATTGCATTTATTTGCCATTTTGTTCCATTTTCTGTTTTCCCCTTTGGTACATTTATTTCACATTTTAAAACTAAGTCAATAAAATCTCTTTACTCTAAAGTCTGCTGGGCCAAAAAAAAAATCATTTTTGAGACATGCTCTTTGGACTGAGTAAGACTTTTCATTTTGTTTTGTGTGTGCACATGACTCAAGTAAGAGTGTTACTTCAGTAATTGGAGATGCGTGACACACCCAACTTGCATTTTGTCCGCATAAGACACAAACCAAAGGCATATCGTGTAAGGCTTTGTGTGTGGGAAATGTAAAGAGACAATTCTCTATGCTAGATCTTACAATTATTTGTTAGATTAGGATATTTTGTATGCAATATTTTTGCATTCACAATGTACTAAATCACCTTCATTTTATTTGATCCAACATTTTTTACCCAAAAATTAAATTAAAAAAAAAAAAATCCAACAATTGATCAACAACGGTAGCACCAAATTTTCTTCGATGAAATTTCTTTTGGCTCATTAGAGATTCATTGGTCGTAATAGTGATACAATGAGTAATATTTGCTTTGCTTTTAATCCCTATTCATGCCTGACCATACATTCTGCTATGATCTCTATTTACAGGAAAAACCTACAGGCTTAGAATATCAAATGTCGGGTTGCAAAATTCCCTCAACTTTCGCATTCAAGGCCACACGTTGAAGTTGGTGGAAGTAGAAGGAACTCACACCCTTCAGACTACTTTCTCCTCGCTTGACGTTCATGCTGGCCAATCTTACTCCGTTCTAGTTACAGCGGATCAGCCTGCACAAGAGTATTATGTTGTGGTTTCCACTCGTTTCACCTCTCCGATCCTCACCACCACAGGTGTTCTTCATTACAGTAACTCTGCCGGCCAAGTCTCAGGCCCACCCCCTGGTGGTCCTACCATCCAGATTGACTGGTCTCTGAACCAAGCTCGCTCTATCAGGTATTATAACGATTCAAAAAAAACGTTAGTCGCATCTGCTTTATCACTCTAAAATGACTATCCTCTTTTAGAGTACAAAAGTGCACAAATTGTAATTTTTTTTTCTAAGCAAATTGTCACAAACTATTTGTTTTTGATGTACATGAAGCTAATGAGCACATAAATTCCAGGACTAATCTTACTGCAAGTGGACCAAGGCCGAACCCCCAAGGCTCATATCACTATGGCCTCATTAACACAACCAGAACTATCAGGCTACAAAATTCAGCTGGTCAGGTCAACGGCAAGCAAAGATACGCAGTTAACAGTGTATCATTTATCCCAGCAGACACCCCCCTAAAGCTTGCCGATTACTTCCAAATTGGAGGAGTTTATCGCCCTGGGAGTATAGCTAACAACCCTTACGGTGGTGGAATCTACATTGACACATCGGTGATGAATACTGACTACAGAGCATTCATTGAGATCGTGTTCGAAAACCCTGAGGATTTGATTCAGAGCTGGCACCTCGATGGCTACTCTTTCTGGGTCGTTGGGTAAGCTCACTACTTACTAATATAATACACGGGCTCCATGCTTGATCATTTGTATGTGTTATTTCGTCTTATCTTTCGTGTATGCTTCATGAGGTTGATTTATGAATCATTTCATGCCTTTTTCTTGGTTGGTTTTTCTTGCTTTGATTAATATCCAAAAATTCGTAATGCAGCATGGATGGAGGGCAGTGGACTACAGCTAGTAGAAATCAGTACAATCTCCGAGATGCAGTTGCACGTTGCACCACTCAGGTGAGGTTCAACACCATATTTGCTAATTGGAATATGCTAGCCAGAGAACAATACTCTCTTGAGTGGCCGTGTCACGTCAGTCTAAAAAACCTCTCTTGGGTGGTCGGCCACTCCAACTGAACTTTCGGGAGGGTCATACCATCCTTAGAGCTGTCTGAGATGGTTACGACTACTCCCAATGAGCCATCACGACCACACCCGACATGCTATCTGGTGGTGCGGACCAGAAGATGTGGGGACATTTTTTTATACCGTGAATATAATAATGTTTCTTGCTTTGTGAGTGCAGGTGTATCCCAAGTCATGGACTGCTATATACTTGGCGCTGGATAATGTAGGAATGTGGAACTTGAGATCTGAGTTCTGGGCGCGACAATATCTTGGACAACAATTTTATTTGCGGGTTTATACAACATCAACTTCACTTAGGGATGAATACCCCATTCCAAAAAATGCACTACTTTGTGGTAGGGCTCAGGGCCGACACACACGACCCTTCTGAGGTTGCTAGCAATAAAAGGATCCCACGAGGCTTGTCTAGTGTCTACCTTAGTTGGAGTAAGAGTACGGTGTTGCTTCTAATACTATTATTATTATTATTGGGTTATTATATTTAATGTGATAATGCAAAAGTGTAATTAGGACTCTAAATGACCTTAGCTCAAGGTCACATTCTTTCCTAGAACTACCGTATCTCCTTTGTTGTCATTCAAGTTTTCATACCAACATTATAATTATATTAAGTGAGGTGATTCTCTTGTTGCCTTTCTAGTTTTTTCATAATTTGTTCCAGCCTTCGAGTTCCGGCCTTCGAATTGTCAAATTATTAAATTGTCACTTATCTTAAAAGATTAAAAGTTTAGACTTGTAGAAAATAATGAATTTAATTATTTAATTAATAATACTTATTTTTAATAAGTGAGGCAGAACATGTAAAATTAGAGTTTGAACTCAAGACTTCTTATGTGTTTAGTATTATGTTAAATCATCATTTATTTTAAAAGCTTGAGGTGATAAGAAATTATGAATTTAATCAATATTCCAATACAAATATGATGCAAATAATAAAGTATAAAAACTAAGCACCTTATGTGTAAGCCCTCTTGGGGGACCCAGTGTTTTCGTTGACGACTTTCATGGGCTTGCGCACGTTTTCTCATCTCAGGCTGGGTTTCAACTCCGATACCATATATAACACTCCGCTCCAAGTGGTATGTTCTTATCCATTTTGGGTCTCAGTTTGTACAGTTTTATTATTGGGTTTGCTTCAAAATGCCTCATACCATTTAGAAATAGCATACTCTATATAAGCAAATTCCATTTTTTACACATAGCCAATGTGAGATGCCATATAAGTGATATTTAGTTCATTATACTGAATATCCAAGTTCATTCATCCTCTTTTATAGTCGCTTACAGTGTCAAAGTCGTCATTTGTGCTGAACTAACTTGGTAGTGGTACATACGCAATAAAACAATTATGGAGAATGTCATGTAACCATGCACTTATTATAGACCAGTCATGGATTGGTTTGCTATTCTAGCCTTTCTAGGCATATGCCCTCTAACGATCAGAGAAAAATGCTAGCTATATATGTACTATCATTCCTAAATAATTAGTAAAGTTGTAATTTGAGCTTTTAAAATTCGGTTTTACATAATAAGGAACCAATGTAAGACTTATGTGACGTTTGTCAAACACCACCATTCCACAAAACATATTCATCTCATTTTTCCAAAAAAATTAATATGAAAACATTCTTACTTTTTATATCACATCATTTACTTTTTATTACTATTCAAATAAAAAAATCAATATAAAACAAATTTTTTTTCACTTTTCGATACTATTTTCTCATATCATTATTAATATTTTGTTTAATTTAAAACAAATAAACAATGCCGTGTTGCCATATTGTTTAACAAACAAGGCCTAAGTACGCATGAGCTCCTTTATACGTTACCCACCTATGTGGGCTAATCATCTTTTCAATATTAAACTGAGGTGTTAATTATATGCCTTGTCCCCACTCTAGCTGCAAAAATGGTAATCGAAATCCACTTTGTTCCACACCTTCCTGGATTGAGGGGAAAAAAGGGGGTAAGGTTTTCATATAAGACATGGAACATCATTTTAACTTAAAATCTTAATCTCATGAATTTTGGTTTAGTTATACTATATCCATCATTTATTTTGTAATTGTATTTATATATATTCCAACAATCTATATGAAAAAACCCATATAGTTAAGTTGTTAAAATGAGACTTGGTACCGTACTACCATGTAGCCGCCTTATCCAATTAGCCTTAAACGGCAAAAAAAAAATTGATGCCATTGATATCATTAGCACCGTATTATAATTTTTTTTAAAAAAAAAGTCTGATATTTGGTAGATTGAAGGCTTACTTGATGGGTATGAAAATTGTTAAATCATTAGTTATTTTAAAATAGATAAAAAATAGTAAATTTAATCATTTAATTAATATATTAACATGTATATTTAAATTTCTCTTGGACAAGTGAAACTTAAATCGATGGAAAAAGTAAATTAAATTAGTTAATTAACTTATTAGGTTGAAGAAATCGATAGCTTGGTGAGAGGAAATGTTGAAAAGAAAAAGAAAAAAAAAAAAAAAAGAAGGGGAAACTCATTTGTGTATCTCCAATTACAGCCCATTAATTCCTTAGGAAAATAAAATAAGTAGGCCCATTTCAGGGGAAATTCTCGAGACTTCGCCAACGGCCCACCTTGCGCTTGTCTAGCCCACAGACATCACACAGTTGTATGTGCGGTGTTTTAGCTTATAATAGATGGCCCAGAGATTCGAAGTCGAGGAACACCATAGAACCTAGTGCCTGTTACTCTTTACTAGAGAGAAGCCCCGTGCGACGCCGTAATTAGTTTCGGCGGGATCGAGTCTCTCAAACTTCGCTATTCTTCGAGATCAGGTAATGGCGTGACTCAACTTTAGGGTTTCGTTGGGTTTTCTGAAAGTTAGGGTTCTTAGTTCGTTTTTCGTTTCTATTTGCAGCATCGAACACAAGCTTTTACTGCTAATCTCACTCTTGAACCCATAATAATAGTGTGTTATGAGGAGTACTTTCTTTGTTCCTTCCTCGTTTGTTTGGTTCTTGAGAAAATGAAAGAAAGAAAAAGAAAATGCTGAAAATCATCCTATATAAATCATATGAAAAACCGTATGCTCGTTTGCAAAGTGTTTAAGTTTCGATTAATTGTGTTAATTTTGTTTCAGATAAATTATTTGAGCATTTCGGTTCCAGCTAACGTCATTTACAGCCCTTACCATGGTGGTATGTTAAATGATGCTAACTCGTTCAGCTTCTGATTTTGTTTATTTCTTTATTTATGATTTTGGTATTATAGTTTGGTTTCAATATCTTTGACTTGCTTGCCCAATGTTTGTAGCTCGACAGAATTTTTAAAGATGATTCTAGTGAAGAAAAGGGGGAGCGTGCCAGAATGGTGAGTCAAATGGGAAAGTGATGGGTGTACACCTTGTTTTTTAGAGCTATATTATTAGTTTATGTGTTTAAAGTTACTTGGGTAAATTTGGATAAAAGTTTTATTATTCGAAGCCATGCGAATCTGTCTTTTGTTTGATGTGTTCAATATGAACAAAATGTCTAAATTCGTTTCTTTCTGTATTTAGGCATCATTTATTGGTGGAATGGCGATTGCTGACTTGGTCAAGACAACCTTGGGGCCAAAGGGGATGGTAAGTTTTTTCATACTTGAGTGTGTTGTCAAATGAGATGATGTTGTTCTTTTAGGCCATTAGCTCAGTTCTTAATTTATGGCCTGCTTGTTGATTTGTATTTTTTCAGGATAAAATTTTACAATCAACAGGTAGGGGACGTGAAGTCACGGTTACAAATGATGGTGCCACCATTTTGAAGTCCCTTCATATTGACAACCCAGCTGCTAAAGTTCTTGTTGGTATCCTTGCATTTGTTCTTTTGCTTGATGACATGGCTTGTGATTGTCATGGTTCGAGAATTCTTTTTTCGTTATGATTATTGATCTTTTTGATGTTTGATAAAGATCTTTGTTTAAGCAAATGGTGTGTTTTGTATAAGTATCTGTTGATGGAACGTTTACTAGTGCGATTTACCATGTCTACATCGAATATGGTAATGTGACAAGTGGGAGTTTTTTGAATAAGATATCACTCGGTGGTCATCCTTAATTCATGTCTCAGACATTTCAAAAGTTCAAGATGATGAAGTTGGTGATGGGACAACTTCTGTTGTTGTTTTGGCTGGGGAACTCTTAAGGGAGGCTGAAAAGCTTGTTGCAGCAAAGATACACCCAATGACAATCATATCAGGTCTGGGCCAATTGAGGCATGCCTTCATTCTATAGTCTGACTTGCTTTCCAGTTTATTTTTCAAAAGTGTAAAAATGTTATATTTGGAGAATATTTTGGAAGTTACTTCACTTTGCTGCTAGCTGTAAAAGAAATGCTGCCAGGCTGATAAATCATTCTCTCTCTCTCTCTCTCGATTAGAATTATTCTTTTGTCTCAACTTCTGTCTCTATATTGAACCCTTTTGCAGGCATTTTTCCATTTCTTCATTTGTTCTTATCATAATAAATATGCCCAATACCAGAGTTTCTAATAATTTATTTTCTTATTTAGGTTACCGAATGGCAGCAGAATGTGCGCTCAATGCTTTGTTGCAGAAAGTCATGGATAATAAAGAGGATCCAGGTACTGTTTATTGTTCTACTTCTATATTCACTTTTTATATCATTTTGTTTTTGTTCCAATGGTTTCTTTATTGTGGGAACTGCTTTATTAGTTCTCCTGTTTCCATGAATCAACATTTTGTTTTTATTGAGAACTTTTTGATAGTATGAACTGTTCTGGGCGATGATGGTTGCTTACAAACTAAACTAGATGTATAAATATGGCGCTCTAAACAGGGATTAGAATTTCTAACTCGTGTGATCAGGACTTTAGTTTCTGCACCTTTCCTTGCATAATTGTATGCTTAATACATGTCAGTACTGGATTGTGCAGAGAAATTCAAGTTTGACTTGATGAAGATAGCAATGACTACTTTGAGTTCCAAGATTCTCTCTCAGGATAAGGAACATTTTGCGAAACTGGCTGTAGATGCCGTTATGAGGCTAAAGGTAATTATGAGGCTTATGTAGTTGGGAATAGCTCTAAGTTTGTGATGCAAGTCATCAATTTTTTGAAAGATCCTTGATTTGAGTTTTTAGCCATGTTGTGATTATGTTTTATACTCCGAGTTCTTTTGACTATCTGGTCACATAATAATGTGGCTGTCTTTTTTATTTTTATTTTTTTATTTTTTTTTTTTATTATTATTATTATTATTATTATTATTATTATTATTATTTTCTTTCTGATAGTGCTGTTGGAAATGGCAGGGTAGCACAAACTTAGAGTCCATCCAAATTATTAAGAAGCCTGGAGGATCACTAAAAGATTCCTTTTTGGATGAAGGGTGAGGCATCTAAACTTTCAAGCTTTTCATATTGTAATTATAGTCTGTACTGAGATAAATAGGCATACTTTGCCTTTGCTAGACAATTGGCATAAATTTCCTTATTTTAGGGCTAACACAGGGTTTTATATACCTTTTGGTGAGGTGGAAGTTCTGCAAATATCTTTTTTTTAAGGAAGTTGCTACACTTTATGTTAGATCCATTGTTCTCTTGTTAATCAACTAATTATATGTTCTACCACTTTATTGGAGGATGAGTTACTTCCTTGTATCCTTTCTTCTTGATGATATGTTGTAGCTTTTCCCATGAAATGTTTGTTCTGAACGGGAGTTGTATGCTTTATCAGGTTTATTCTTGACAAGAAAATTGGTATTGGACAACCGAAACGCATAGAAAATGCAAAGATTTTGGTGGCAAACACTGCAATGGACACAGATAAAGTGAAGATCTATGGGGCGCGTGTCCGTGTTGATTCGATGGCTAAGGTTGCCGAGATTGAAGTGGCTGAGAAGGAGAAGATGAGAGAAAAAGTGCAAAAGATTATAGCTCATGGCATCAACTGCTTTGTCAACAGACAGTTGATTTATAATTTTCCTGAAGAACTCTTTGCAGATGCGGGTATACTCGCCATTGAGCATGCGGATTTCGATGGGATTGAGCGCCTTGCTTTAGTTACTGGTGGGGAAATTGCATCAACTTTTGACAATCCAGAATCAGTCAAGCTTGGGCATTGCAAGCTCATTGAGGAAATCATGATTGGTGAGGACAAGTTGATCCACTTTTCTGGTGTTGAATTGGGTCAGGCATGCACAATAGTACTTAGAGGTGCAAGGTATGTTATTTGAATTGTGTGGTTCGCATTTTGATTATGCGGCTCTGTTGTCAAAAGTTGCTTTAGTGTCTGTGCATGTTTTTGTGGTGAGATTTGGTCATTATATGGACTGCAATACTTCAGTCACTGGTTTGAATTATTGTACAAATATTTACAGCATTCATTTACCTACCCTGCTTTTTAAGTCTGGAACTTTGTTATCAAAGTTAAAACCATATACTTTTGAGAAAGCCCTTCATTAGAGCGGCCTGTTGTGTATTCAATTCTGGCAGAACTACCAGGAAATGGGTGTTTGGTAGGAGGGATTTAGGCTGTAAGCAGTTGGTCTTTGAAGTTGGGTCATGTTTTCCATGACTTCACCATGAAGCAAATAGAACACATGCATGCTTTTATTAGTGTTTGCCACTGGTTTAGCTATTCTTTACTTGGGCCAATGGTTTGTGAGGCAGATATGCACCCTGCTTCTGGTCTAGCTATTCTTTACTTAGGCTAATGGTTTGTGTGGCAGATGTACACCCTGCTTCTGTATTGGTAGATCTTCCTTTATCCTGACCGAGTACCAGACTTGGTATAGATAGTCTAGCATTCACATGATTGTTTTCTCCATCAACCTTGTTATTTTGTTTTTCTTTGGCGTATGATAGATTAAATTTTGTTATGACATAGTTGCTGAGATTGCTGATCCTTTGATTTAGTTATGAATAATATATCTTGTTTTGCAGCCACCACGTGCTTGACGAGGCTGAAAGGTCTCTGCATGATGCCTTGTGTGTTCTGTCTCAGACTGTCAATGACAGTAGGGTTTTGCTTGGAGGTGGGTGGCCTGAGATGGTGATGGCAAAGGATGTGGATGAGCTGGCACGGAAGACTCCTGGGAAGAGGTCTCATGCTATCGAAGCTTTTGCACGGGCACTTGTGGCCATTCCAACAATCATCGCTGACAATGCTGGTTTGGACAGTGCTGAGTTGGTTGCTCAACTTCGTGCAGAGCACCACAAGGAGGGATGCACTGCTGGGATTGATGTCATCTCTGGATCTGTGAGTATCTAAAATGGAAATTTTTATTAGGATTGTATCTGGTGCCTGTCTGGTATAACGTTTAATATGGTCTAGCATGGAAAGTAATGTACATTATGCACTATTGATTGATTCACGAGGGGCACTATTCATTACTTGCTATTCAGGGTTTTCTATTATTTTCTTTTCTTTTCTTTTTTGGGACAGTGCCATACTAGTCATTAGGATATATTGTGAGATTGGCTGCAAGGGTTCTCTAACTCCACTTTTTTCGTTTCTTTTTCTAAATGAAAGATTACATATAAAGACTGGGACACTGATTGAGATTCTAGCAGTTACTTTCTTTAGTAACAGATCCAATAGTTGGTAATTTTAGAGTGAACTTTAATTTGTCCTCGACTGGAATTGCCTCTGATCTACAAAATTCGATTTCTGATGTAATTAGTACACCATGGTTTTGGCCCACGTTTTTGTTTCTAATTGCTTGGAAAGTTATTGACTGTTTCTTGCTTGTCTATGAAGTTGCTTCTTTAATTTTTAACTCCCGGTGGCAATTGATGTCATGACAGGTAGGAGATATGGTACAGCTAGGAATCTCTGAAGCATTCAAAGTCAAGCAGGCCGTATTGCTCTCTGCTACTGAAGCTGCTGAGATGATTCTCAGAGTTGATGAAATCATCACTTGTGCTCCTCGGAAGAGAGAAGACAGAATGTGAAGATCCAGTGGATGATTTGGCTAATTAAGGACATCTGTTGTAATACAGTGCCTTCTGGGATTTGAGTATTGTATTGCTATGATGGATGGGACACAGTTGTGGAAAAACTGGTTTGCAATACGGCCTGGTTTTCTTTTGGCCTTTTTTTCTTTTTTGTTTGCAGGGTTTGAGGGAATTGTTGGAAAGGCTAATCATCTGGAATGTTTTCGTTTTGTCGGTGAATTTCTCCTTTCTATTGCTTTCTTAAGCTAATGGCAGTTAGATGTGCAATTTTGATGTAATTCCCTTTCTGAGAAGGGCTATTGAAATGGGGCTTCTGAGTCTTGTGTATGAGAATCCAACATCTTAAGAGACAATGTTATGCATGCCTCTGCTAATGTGTTTTAGCCGTCTTAAAAATATGTTGGAATTTTTTTAAAACCTTTCTGATGCTTGCTGTAATTCTCCTTGCCCTCCGTTTATTTGTTAAGGATAGCTATGGGGCTGTTCCATGGTCGGGCTCCCTATACTTGATCCAGCCTGAAAACGCCTTTTCTATTACCGTTACAAGTGGCTGCTCTGCTTCTGCTGTATGAATTGCGCACCCATTTGTTCAAGTTAGAATCTAAGATCTGATCAACTCTCTCTCTACTTTAGCAGACTTTAGCTTGACTCTGAGGGACATGTGGGCTTTATAAGAAGACCAAAGGAGTGTCTGAGAAGCTCAATGTTCAGGAACCTCTCTGGGCGGCTTCATTCTAATCACTATCAAGGGTTTCTCTCTCTCAGCTTCAATAAACTTGAACACTGAAAACAAGGTGCAAACACGAAATAGAAATTGAGATGCAGTATTAGATAGCTACGTAAATCTCAAATATGAAATGGACAATGAAATTGAGATGCAGTATTAGATAGCTACGTAAATCTCAAATATGAAATGGACATTGTTCGAGCACAACAGGGAAAATAATGTTTTTTTTTTTTTTTTTTTTTAAGCATAATGACTAATGTGTAAGTGTCACATAATCAACCACTTTAATATGTAAGGATTTTTTTCTTCTTTTTCTTTTTCTAGCTAAATTGTAAGAAATATTTTTTTAAAAGTGTAATTCTTCTAATAGCAATGGATCAAACCAATAATCCAATGTGGGCAACACCGGCCTGAGCTTCAATCCAAGCCCAATAAGGGGGCAAGTTCGTGTGGCTCCAGCGCATAAGTTAAGTTGTAATACAAGGACAGGCCCGCCTAGTTGGATCATCTGATTTACACTGTCCAGCAAATAAATAAAAAAATGCATATTACATAAATTCAAGAGCCACACGTCTCATTTGTGATCTTTGAATTTTTTTTAAAAAAATTCTAGCTATGAATTAATACTTTCTAATATTATGAACCGAAAAGAATCCGAATCCCCAAAAGAAAGCCTCTTAATTGAATTGAGGGCTCATTTATCCCAACAAATACAATTAATAACACTAGAAGAAAAATTCCCCAATTATTGGGAATTCCGAATTTCCGACCCACAAGAAAAAGGTATTCACATTTGGAGAAAAAACCAAAATGGGCTCCGGATCCTTTTTACTTATTAGGTGAAAAAAACCAAGTAAATAGAAGGTAGACTTTGTCTTGCCACAAGACAACCTCGAGGGTCGTTCCGTCAACTTCTCTATCCAATCTGACAGGTGTACTTTTTATATTATTTATAGTTTTTGGGAATCCGATAACTCAAATTCGGTCTGGATACATTTGCTTTTACAGCGCTTGGGAAGAATTAAGCACTATCACGGCCACTGATGGCGGACACTTCAGAATTTGATCCCGACCTAATTCGTTCTTACAAATTCCCTGAGGTTTGTCTCTTCTCGATCACTCTGAATTGGTTTGGTTTTCTTGAAGATCGTTTGTTTGTTTTGTTGCTTAATATTTCTTTTCTACTTTGTTGCACACGCGGGATCGATGGACCTCAGACGACATACACCTACACCGAAAGGTGAAGTTCAACTGTAACAGTTCTAAGCGTTTTTGATGTTTTTATCATTTCTTTGCGTTGGCGTGTTAATGGTATATTTCTTGTGATCAGAGATGTAGTGCTCTATGCCTTGGGCGTTGGAGCGTGCGCACGGGACGCCCTTGATGTCGACGAACTTAAGTATGTTTACCATGAAGGTGGGCAACAATTTGTTCAGGTATTGTTAATTCATCCACTATTGAAATAAGCTAGTGCTTTCTAGTTATTTTCCTATGAAATTGTTATTATCACGATTATGATTGATTGATTTTGTTGCTAAGTTATGAAGAGTGTGGTTTCTGAACTGCGATTTTATCATATTTTGAAAATTTACATTTTTAATAACTGCGTTTTGAAATTATTATTTTTTAAAACCTTACAATTGAAACCGCTAAACCGAACAGACACTTAGCATGTTGTTGGTTATTATATAGCTATGATATATTGATATATATATCTTTCTTTGTAGGTCTTGCCAACATTTGCTGCTCTATTTTCGAATGGAAATCTTATTAATCTGCCAGGGTTGCAGTAAGTACTAATTGCATATGAGAAGTTGGAAGGTTTTGCCATACATGTTTCATATGGAAAATGCTCTTTTTGAGTGATTCAGTATTCTCCTTGTATAGTTTCTAGCGTTTTTGGTACGTGGAGGAAAACTAATGGACATTTCTGGTTTTTCCTTGCTACCAGATTTGATCCACGTCTTCTACTGCATGGACAGCAGTACATAGAATTACACAAGCCATTCCCTTCAAGTGCATGTGTATGATTTCTGACCCGAAGCTGTTAATGATGCTTCATAATATTCCTGAATGTGTAATACTTTTGGCTTCCTTCTGCCTGGTCCCCTGTGATCCAACTCTAGAATTTTGGTGGAAATCAAGCCTCTCTCGTTCCTGTTGGGTCTAGATAATGTGTCCACACACAATGTTGATAGTTTCTCTTCTTTTTATTAGCTGTCTGCTATAAAGTGTAAAATCTTCTATTGGTTTTTTTTTAATTTCTTTTCCAGTTGTTTCCTTAAGATTATATTGAATTTCTTATGTTACTATATTGTTGATGCAGATATACAATAAAGTCAGTCTTGCAGGATTGCATGATAAAGGTCTGTATTTGTTAGCGGAAACATTACTAATTTAGCAAGTTTCTGTGTGTATATATATATATATATATATATATATATTATACACACATTTGTGTGTGTATGCACGTGCGTTTGTGTTTTGTAGGACTAAGGAGTTGGCCATATTAAATATGCCCTTGTTCTATTAATCAGAATTCTTCTATATGAAGTTGAGAAATAAAGGCGTGCTTGAGAAAATGGCTGATACTTTTTGTAGCTTCTCTTTTTCCGCTTTCTTATTTTGGTTAAAGAATGTAGTGGTGGTTTCATAAGTAGTGATATAGGGACTTCTTCCTTGTTCGAATTTTGTTTAGGTAAAGCAGCTATTCTTGAGATCGAGACAAAAAGCTATGAGAAAGAGTCTGGGGAATTATTATGCATGAACCGGTAAGTTCTCTTTAAACCTGGGTCAACTCTTCTGCGCAAGTGACTCAGCTAGAATATTTCTTTGCAGGATGACTGTCTTTCTGCGGGGTGCTGGTGGCTTCTCAAAATCATCTGAGCCGTATTCCTACTCAAACTATTCAACCGACAAGGTTTCAGCTGTGAAAATCCCAAAAAGTCAACCATTTACGGTGTTTGAGGATTGTACCCAACCATCTCAGGCATGTATCATTTATTTCATTATTGCTGGAACTGGAGCTGCATAATGGCTGATTATTAATGCCATGGTTTTGTTTTAGTTTATATGCTACAAATTTTGTCAAATTCATTATTCTGAATGTGGAGAGAGAGATTTAAATAATAATGCTATTTTAGTGTTGTTCTGCAGGCATTGCTGTATAGGCTTGCTGGTGACTATAATCCTTTGCATTCAGATCCTATGGTTGCGAAAATTGCAGGGTTGGTACTTCCATACTCCCCTTAATTGCATAACTGATCTTTTATTCAAGTTTTGGTTTCAATTGGGATCTGGTTTGTGCACCCACCATAATGATCTTGGTTTTGTCTTTTTGGCTGCGTTTGGACTTCGAAGAAAACAAATTAACAACTAAATATTAGTTATCTTTATTAGCCAGAAAATCTAGCTGAACTTCAATCTTCAATCACATGAATCAAACCTGCGAAGTTGGTCTTAACCACTCCGGCGAGCATATTTTGCAGTCAACTAGTAGTCTACATTTATAACTTATTGAAACATATAGGTCTATATCTGTACAAATTAGGATCATTATTTGCTTGTTCAAATCCAATTTTGTCTTCCTGATCATTAAAGAGTGTGATAGGAGAAATTATGCATCCACATGGCATTTGAGTGAGCTTGTTTCTATTGTATACTTGAGGGTTTTACTGGGATTTACGAAATGACTTTCTTTTGCGGTTAACCATCATTTTGTGGTCATGGCTGCATTACATGACATGAAGTTGGCTTTATTGTCATGCGAATTATCCAAATGAACCCTGAAGTATTGTGTTTACCTAACTTCTTTCGTTCTAACATTTTGTCTAGGTTCTCACGCCCAATATTGCATGGGTTATGCACACTCGGGTTTGCAGTAAGGGCAATCATTAAATGTCTCTGCCGAGGAGACCCAAACTTGATCAAAAACATATCCGCACGGTTCCTTTTGCATGTGTACCCTGGAGAAACTTTGATCACTGAAATGTGGCTTGAAGGCTTAAGGTAGAACCTTTTTGTGCCATTCATGAAAACATAGGTTTTTTTTTTTTTTTTTTTTTCTTTTAGTAACCAGATGGCTTCAAATATTAACTTCTATGAGTCTTCCATCTAAATGCATGGGAAAGTGAGATCATTGTTTAAATCTGCAGGGTTATATATCAGGTGATGGTGAAAGAACGAAACCGGGCTGTGCTATCTGGCTATGTGGATGTCCATCGTTTAACTTCAGCATTGTGAATTAGTTTAGTGCATAATAAACATACAGACCTTTGATTCTATTTTCATGTGGTCAAAATAATACTTTCTGGAATTTGTTGTCGAAAGAGGGCGTGTTCAGTAAGTGGCTATAAAAGCCTAATATTGTTGTTTAAATCATGACCATCCATTCTCCATCCAACAGCTCGAAATTTATCACGTATCCCACTTAAAAAAAACTTATTAAAAAACATGGGGTGGCTCGGCCACCCCATTTTGCCCTAGGGATGGCCGATGCCACCTCATGGGGCCTTAGGGGGTGGTTCGGCACCTCATGGTTATTGTCTGAGATCCCAATCTTCAGTTAAATACTTTTTGATTCATTATGAATTGAAGAGGATTTGGATCCTTAAGAGAAAGCCTCTTAATTGAGTGGAAGGCTCATTTGTCCCAACAAATACAAATAATAACACTAGGAGAAAAATTCCCCAATTATTGGGAATTCCGAATTTCCGACCCCCAAGAAAAAGATGTTCACATTTGGAGAAGAAACCAAAATGGGCTCCGGATCCGTTACTTATTAGGAGAAAAAAACCTAGTAAATAGAAGGTAAGACTTTGCCTTGCCACAAGGGACGTTCCGTCAACTTCTCTATCCAATCCGACAGGAGTACTTTTTATATTATTTATAGTTTTGGGGAATCCGATAACTCAATTTCGGTCTGGATACATTTGCTTTTACAGCGCTTCGGAGGAATTAAGCACTATCACGGCCACTGATGGCGGACACTGCAGAATTTGATCCCGACCTAATTCGTTCTTACAAATTCCCTGAGGTATGTCTCTTCTCAATCACTCTGAATTGGTTTGGTTTTCTTGAAGATTGTTTGTTTGTTTTGTTGCTTAATATTTCTTTTCTACTTTGTTGCACACGCGGTATCTACGGACCTCAGACGACATACACCTACACCGAAAGGTGAAGTTCAACTGTAACAGTTCTAAGCGTTTCTGATGTTTTTATCATTTCTTTGCGTTGGCATTTTAATGGTATATTTCTTGTGATCAGAGATGTAGTGCTCTATGCCTTGGGCGTTGGAGCGTGCGCGCGGGACGCCCTTGATGTCGACGAGCTTAAGTATGTTTACCATGAAGGTGGGCAACAATTTGTTCAGGTATTGTTAATTCATCCACTATTGAAATAAGCTAGTGCTTTCTAGTTATTTTCTTATGAAATTGTTATTATCACGATTATCATTGATTGATTTTGTTGCTAAGTTATGACGAGTGTGGTTTCTGAACTGCGATTTTATCATATTTTGAAAATTTACATTTTTAATAACTGCGTTTTGAAATTATTATTTTTTAAAACCATACAATTGAAACCGCTAAACCGAACAGACACTTAGCATGTTGTTGGTTATTATATAGCTATGATATATTGATATATATATATCTTTCTTTGTAGGTCTTGCCAACATTTGCTGCTCTATTTTCGAATGGAAATCTTATTAATCTGCCAGGGTTGCAGTAAGTACTAATTGCATATGAGAAATTGGAAGGTTTTGCCATACATGTTTCATATGGAAAATGCTCTTTTTGAGTGATTCAGTATTCTCCTTGTATAGTTTTTAGCGTTTTTGGTACGTGGAGGAAAACTAATGGACATTTCTGGTTTTTCCTTGCTACCAGATTTGATCCACGTCTTCTACTGCATGGACAGCAATACATAGAATTACACAAGCCATTTCCTTCAAGTGCATGTGTATGATTTCTGACCTGAA
>NC_081548.1:24344314-24350164 GCF_901000735.1 Corylus avellana | reverse complement strand
ATTATTCTGAATGTGGAGAGAGAGATTTAAATAATAATGCTATTTTAGTGTTGTTCTGCAGGCATTGCTGTATAGGCTTGCTGGTGACTATAATCCTTTGCATTCAGATCCTATGGTTGCGAAAATTGCAGGGTTGGTACTTCCATACTCCCCTTAATTGCATAACTGATCTTTTATTCAAGTTTTGGTTTCAATTGGGATCTGGTTTGTGCACCCACCATAATGATCTTGGTTTTGTCTTTTTGGCTGCGTTTGGACTTCGAAGAAAACAAATTAACAACTAAATATTAGTTATCTTTATTAGCCAGAAAATCTAGCTGAACTTCAATCTTCAATCACATGAATCAAACCTGCGAAGTTGGTCTTAACCACTCCGGCGAGCATATTTTGCAGTCAACTAGTAGTCTACATTTATAACTTATTGAAACATATAGGTCTATATCTGTACAAATTAGGATCATTATTTGCTTGTTCAAATCCAATTTTGTCTTCCTGATCATTAAAGAGTGTGATAGGAGAAATTATGCATCCACATGGCATTTGAGTGAGCTTGTTTCTATTGTATACTTGAGGGTTTTACTGGGATTTACGAAATGACTTTCTTTTGCGGTTAACCATCATTTTGTGGTCATGGCTGCATTACATGACATGAAGTTGGCTTTATTGTCATGCGAATTATCCAAATGAACCCTGAAGTATTGTGTTTACCTAACTTCTTTCGTTCTAACATTTTGTCTAGGTTCTCACGCCCAATATTGCATGGGTTATGCACACTCGGGTTTGCAGTAAGGGCAATCATTAAATGTCTCTGCCGAGGAGACCCAAACTTGATCAAAAACATATCCGCACGGTTCCTTTTGCATGTGTACCCTGGAGAAACTTTGATCACTGAAATGTGGCTTGAAGGCTTAAGGTAGAACCTTTTTGTGCCATTCATGAAAACATAGGTTTTTTTTTTTTTTTTTTTTTCTTTTAGTAACCAGATGGCTTCAAATATTAACTTCTATGAGTCTTCCATCTAAATGCATGGGAAAGTGAGATCATTGTTTAAATCTGCAGGGTTATATATCAGGTGATGGTGAAAGAACGAAACCGGGCTGTGCTATCTGGCTATGTGGATGTCCATCGTTTAACTTCAGCATTGTGAATTAGTTTAGTGCATAATAAACATACAGACCTTTGATTCTATTTTCATGTGGTCAAAATAATACTTTCTGGAATTTGTTGTCGAAAGAGGGCGTGTTCAGTAAGTGGCTATAAAAGCCTAATATTGTTGTTTAAATCATGACCATCCATTCTCCATCCAACAGCTCGAAATTTATCACGTATCCCACTTGATATAAAATGATAAAATATTATTTAAATTTTAAAAATAAATATAAAATAAAATAATTAAAAAAAACTTATTAAAAAACATGGGGTGGCTCGGCCACCCCATTTTGCCCTAGGGATGGCCGATGCCACCTCATGGGGCCTTAGGGGGTGGTTCGGCACCTCATGGTTATTGTCTGAGATCCCAATCTTCAGTTAAATACTTTTTGATTCATTATGAATTGAAGAGGATTTGGATCCTTAAGAGAAAGCCTCTTAATTGAGTGGAAGGCTCATTTGTCCCAACAAATACAAATAATAACACTAGGAGAAAAATTCCCCAATTATTGGGAATTCCGAATTTCCGACCCCCAAGAAAAAGATGTTCACATTTGGAGAAGAAACCAAAATGGGCTCCGGATCCGTTACTTATTAGGAGAAAAAAACCTAGTAAATAGAAGGTAAGACTTTGCCTTGCCACAAGGGACGTTCCGTCAACTTCTCTATCCAATCCGACAGGAGTACTTTTTATATTATTTATAGTTTTGGGGAATCCGATAACTCAATTTCGGTCTGGATACATTTGCTTTTACAGCGCTTCGGAGGAATTAAGCACTATCACGGCCACTGATGGCGGACACTGCAGAATTTGATCCCGACCTAATTCGTTCTTACAAATTCCCTGAGGTATGTCTCTTCTCAATCACTCTGAATTGGTTTGGTTTTCTTGAAGATTGTTTGTTTGTTTTGTTGCTTAATATTTCTTTTCTACTTTGTTGCACACGCGGTATCTACGGACCTCAGACGACATACACCTACACCGAAAGGTGAAGTTCAACTGTAACAGTTCTAAGCGTTTCTGATGTTTTTATCATTTCTTTGCGTTGGCATTTTAATGGTATATTTCTTGTGATCAGAGATGTAGTGCTCTATGCCTTGGGCGTTGGAGCGTGCGCGCGGGACGCCCTTGATGTCGACGAGCTTAAGTATGTTTACCATGAAGGTGGGCAACAATTTGTTCAGGTATTGTTAATTCATCCACTATTGAAATAAGCTAGTGCTTTCTAGTTATTTTCTTATGAAATTGTTATTATCACGATTATCATTGATTGATTTTGTTGCTAAGTTATGACGAGTGTGGTTTCTGAACTGCGATTTTATCATATTTTGAAAATTTACATTTTTAATAACTGCGTTTTGAAATTATTATTTTTTAAAACCATACAATTGAAACCGCTAAACCGAACAGACACTTAGCATGTTGTTGGTTATTATATAGCTATGATATATTGATATATATATATCTTTCTTTGTAGGTCTTGCCAACATTTGCTGCTCTATTTTCGAATGGAAATCTTATTAATCTGCCAGGGTTGCAGTAAGTACTAATTGCATATGAGAAATTGGAAGGTTTTGCCATACATGTTTCATATGGAAAATGCTCTTTTTGAGTGATTCAGTATTCTCCTTGTATAGTTTTTAGCGTTTTTGGTACGTGGAGGAAAACTAATGGACATTTCTGGTTTTTCCTTGCTACCAGATTTGATCCACGTCTTCTACTGCATGGACAGCAATACATAGAATTACACAAGCCATTTCCTTCAAGTGCATGTGTATGATTTCTGACCTGAAGCTGTTAATGATGCTTCATAATATTCCTGAATGTGTAATACTTTTGGCTTCCTTCTGCCTGGTCCCCTGTGATCGAACTCTAGAATTTTGGTGGAAATCAAGCCTCTCTCGTTCCTGTTGGGTCTAGATAATGTGTCCACACACAATGTTGATAGTTTCTCTTCTTTTATTTCTTTTCCAGTTGTTTCCTTAAGATTATATTGAATTTCATATGTCACTATATTGTTGGTGCAGATATACAATAAAGTCAGTCTTGCAGGATTGCATGATAAAGGTCTGTATTTGTTAGCGGAAACATTACTAATTTAGCAAGTTTCTGTGTTTATATATATATTATACACACATTTGTGTGTGTATGCTCGTGCGTTTGTGTTTTTTTATGACTAAGGAGTTGGCCATCTTAAATATGCCCTTGTTCTATTAATCAGAATTCTTCTATATGAAGTTGAGAAATAAAGGCGTGCTTGAGAAAATGGGTTATACTTTTTGTAGCTTCTCTTTTTCCCCTTTCTTATTTTGGTTAAAGAATGTAGTGGTGATTTCATAAGTAGTGATATAGGGACTTCTTCCTTGTTTGAATTTTGTTTAGGTAAAGCAGCTATTCTTGAGATCGAGACAAAAAGCTATGAGAAAGAGTCTGGTGAATTATTATGCATGAACCGGTAAGTTCTCTTTAAACCTTGGTCAACTCTTCTGTGCAAGTGACTGAGCTAGAATATTTCTTTGCAGGATTACTTTCTTTCTGCGGGGTGCTGGTGGCTTCTCAAAATCATCTGAGCCGTATTCCTACTCAAACTATTCAACCGACAAGGTTTCAGCTGTGAAAATCCCAGAAAGTCAACCATTTATGGTGTTTGAGGATTGTACCCAACCATCTCAGGCATGCATCATTTATTTCATTATTGCTGGAACTGGAGCTGCATAATGGCTGATTATTAATGCCATGGTTTTGTTTTAGTTTATATGCTACAAATTTTGTCAAATTCATTATTCTGAATGTGGAGAGAGAGATTTAAATAATAATGCTATTTTAGTGTTGTTCTGCAGGCATTGCTGTATAGGCTTGCTGGTGACTATAATCCTTTGCATTCAGATCCTATAGTTGCAAAAATTGCAGGGTTGGTACTTCCATACTCCCCTTAATTGCATAACTGATCTTTTATTCAAGTTTTGGTTTCAATTGGGATCTGGTTTGTGCACCCACCATAATGATCTTGTTTTTGTCTTTTTGGCTGTGTTTGGACTGCGAAGAAAACAAATTAACAACTAAATATTAGTTATCTTTATTAGCCAGAAAATCTAGCTGGACTTCAATCTTCAATCACATGAATCAAACCTGCGAACTCGGTCTCAACCACTCCGGCGAGCATATTTTGCAGTCAACTAGTAGTCTACATTTATAACTTATTGAAACATATAGGTCTATATCTGTACGAATTAGGATCATTATTCGCTTGTTCAAATCCAATTTTGTCTTCCTGATCATTAGAGAGTGTGGTAGGAGAAATTATGCATCCACATGGCATTTGAGTGAGCTTGTTTCTATTGTATACTTGAGGGTTTTACTGGGATTTACGAAATGACTTTCTATTGCGGTTCACCATCATTTTGTGGTCATGGCTGCATTACATGACATGGAGTTGGCTTTATTGTCATGCGAATTATCCAAATGAACCCTGAAGTATTGTGTTTACCTAACTTTCTTTCGTTCTAACATTTTGTCTAGATTCTCACGCCCAATATTGCATGGGTTATGCGCACTCGGGTTTGCAGTAAGGGCAATCATTAAATGTCTCTGCCGAGGAGACCCAAACTTGGTCAAAAACATATCAGCACGGTTCCTTTTGCACGTGTACCCTGGAGAAACTTTGATCACTGAAATGTGGCTTGAAGGCTTAAGGTAGAACCTTATTTGTGCCATTCATTAGAACATTTTTTTTTTTTTTTTTTTGGTAACCAGATGGATTCAAATATTACCTTCTATTAGTCTTCCATCTAAATGCATGGGAAAGTGAGATCATTGTTTAAATCTGCAGGGTTATATATCAGGTGAAGGTGAAAGAACGAAACCAGGCTGTGCTATCTGGCTATGTGGATGTCCATCGTTTACCTTCAGCATCGTGAATTAGTTTAGTGCATAATAAGCATACAGACCTTTGATTCTATTTTCATGTGGTCAAAATAATACTTTCTGGATTTTGTTGTCGAAAGAGGGCGTGTTCAGTAGTGGCTATAGAAGCCTCATATTGTTGTTTATAATAGCATACAAGAAAGAGCCTTTGATAATATGAGGGTACTCATTTGTCATGAGCTTTCTCATCTCTTAAAATTAGTGTTTAAAATTCAATTCTGATCCTCTTTCACAAGTGGCTACGAAAATAATGTCTGTTCATGCCCTTATTGGTGTGATTGTTTAGTCTTCATTTTTGGATGCTTTAAACGATTTTTTGGTCAGGGGTGCTCTAATGGATCGGGATTGGCTGCAATCCCCTATCCGAGTTGCAGCCAGCCTAACTGTGATTGTGAGACTTTTGATGGGTTTACTTGTCTAAGCAGGTGATTAGAGTGTTTAAGTCCTTGAGTACGTGGGCTCCATGCGATAAAAAAGAGTAAAGTTGAAAATTACACTTTTATCCCATCACTATCTCACCCTACTTACATGTCAATAGTGCCAATCAATTCCTAAATTAACCATTATTAAAAACTATCATATCCTTAGTGCCAATCAATTCTTAAATTAACCATTGTTAAAAACTATCATATGAAATAGTGAAACAAAATATTTTCAGGCTAATGGGAGTAGTTGCCCACCTTTTTAAAAGTGACCAGACCACTCTATGGGGTTGGTTTACCACCCATTGGGGTGGCCGATTATCATCGTGCATGTTTTTATATGTAAGTTTTCTC
>NC_081548.1:24313628-24344294 GCF_901000735.1 Corylus avellana | reverse complement strand
TTAATTTGTTTTTTAATTAAAAATAATATTTTATTAGTGGGATATGTGTCCCATTTGTGGTCATAGGATTTCTGAGATTAGTGGGATATGTGTCCCATTTGTGCCCATAGGATTTCTAAGAAGAAATCCTAGCCTTGAATTGAATATTCTCCAGTCCATTATGGACTGGAGAGGATCCTGTTCCCTTTTTCAGCCGTTTGTTCCACAAATGGCTTAAATATTAAGAATTGCAAGAATCTTAATCGAACGACTTAGGAAAAGAAAAAAGTACACAAATGAAACGATCAAGATCACGTTGACGTACAGTATGAAAAAGTGACTCGGGGTCCCATATAACACCTAAGACTCCCCCATCCATTCTCCTCGACTAAGCTAGTAAGCTCAGCCGCCATTGCCTTCCGAGAGAGCCGTTGTGAAAGTGGAATGGCGAACGACACCGAAACGGCGCAGGTTAGCCTCGACCCTGAGCCTGCGCATGTTATCTCCGCCACAGTGGAATGCCAAGACAGCACCGGCGATGACATTGCGCGGGCTCTCCACGACGTCCTACAAGGCTTGCCTTCACACGTCGTGAAGGACTTGGTGTCCATCGGGGTTCGTTCTTTTACGATTCTTAGGGTTTCTGAATTTTCTTGAACGATTTTTGAATTTGTTTTCGTTCTTTGAAGCTACTCATAAAAGCTTGGTTGGATTACTTTGATGAGGAAAAAATAATTGTAGTATTTAATTATTGAGCATAATTATATGGTTATGAAAACCCTGATACTTAATGTCGTTGTCTAGTTAATAGCTTCAATGCTCAATAGAAACTTAACGAATGTGAAATTACTCGGTGAAATTGATCACAGTCGGTTTATATGTCTAGAATTGCGAAAACCGAATTGATAGATTGTGTTGTTGATGCCAGTGGATCCACCGTTGATAGATATTAGTTCATCGCTCTACGTGGAAATAGATTAAATGTCTTTTATAGGAAAATTTCAATGACTCATGCGATTTTATGATATTTTGTTGCATTGTAGGTATGCTGCCGATGCATATTTCGGCTGTTTGGGACCCGAGATAATATTTATTCTTGCTCCTCGCACTCACCGTCGATATTGAGTTCAGTTCTTAAAGAACATGAAGACTCGAGCAGAAGGCCCACTTCTGAGGAATTGGAAGTCGAGGCAGTGCTTTGCACCCTTTGTTTAGGTATTTTGCAGTTCACGTATTGTGATGACAAAGAAATGGTGGTGAAAAAAAGCGCTAATGATATGGCTGTTGCGGTTTCTGAGCTGGTAAAGCGAGAGGGCTATCAGATTGATAGCTTCTCCCTTGAAGTGTCCATACCTCCACTTATCCTTGAAAACGAACACTTGTTTTGGTAAGAATTGTTGTCATGCTGAAGCTATGTAATCTCTAATTAAAACCCCGAGCACGTGTAAGTAGTGGTACCTGTCCTTGTCAAATTCAAAAGATGGGGTGCTTAAAATTGGGTTAATCCTTTTTGCTATCTAAAGAAAGAAAGTCTTATCATGCTTATTATGCTTGTAAGCAACCTTTTAAATTTCTTTAGGACTGAAAATGTTCTAATATTCATGGAGGGTTCTTGTCACTATGATTTTCCCCCTGGTAACACTGATATCTGTTTTGGTACATTTTCTGGGGGGGTTTTTTTGCCCATTAATATAGCTATTATGACTTGGTGACAATCGTTTCAATTTCCAATTTTTGTAGGTTGTACATGAAAAGCAAGTATGGGTCTGAACTTTGGTTCCAAGGGAGGTCACTTTCTCAATGTATATCTGCAAAGGATGCCTTGAAATTCTACTTGACACAACCCCTTGAAGCATTGCTGGTGAGTAAAGATTCACTTCCTGTACTGAAAATTCCTAGGATTCAAAAGGGTTGAGAATATTTTGAATTCTCGTATTTTGCATTTATATATTATGAAAATTAAAAGTTTCACAGGATTGTAAATCAGGTATGAGCGCTTTCCGGATCCGTTTGACATACACTCACTCTAAAGCATCAAAAATGGTTCAGAGTGTTGCAGTGAGCACACAGGGTTGCAAGAGAAAAAATACAGGCATGTAAAGATTTATATCAACCCCAATTGTTCTTGTAGGTTCATTATGAAAGCCATAAGTAAAACACCCCTTAATTCTGTATCACTCAATGTTATTGCTCTGTTTTCAAGTTTAAAAGACATCTAATGCCATGTCCATGTAGTTCTAATTTATGTTCTGATTTTATTGGGAAACTAAGATTGAAGATTGAGATGTTTCCTAACTATCCTAAATAAGAATTTTATCTTTAAAAAATTGCTACATTAAGGTATATAATTATACAAGTTCTGTCAGAATTAGATTTCAGGTTTGGATTTATGTATTGGGAGATAATCTGATTCTGAAGATTTTGTGGAGAATTCGAACCATGATTGGGAAAGATACATGCTTTCTATCTCTTTTTCAATTTGAGATGTTTAATGAATGAATTCAGTGATCTCTATGCTTGTCGCTCTAAGTGCTAAAGCTAAAGCCTTATGAATGGTAGGAGGGAGGTGGAGTTCCAACTTCCAAGTTTTTGTAATTATTGTATTTGTCGTTCAAGGTATATATATATATATGTGTGTGTGTGTGTGTGGCTAGGATATTCATTATTCATAAGAACACTATAATCCTCTGGCTAATATATTCCAGATTAGGCCCCAAAACTATGACTAATGTCCAAATTTTATTCATTTTGATCACTAATTTATTTGCATTATACCTTGACTTCGAATGCTGAATTAACTTTGCTGATTGATGCAGGCACCGGAAACAGTGCAGACTCTATTGATGATTGTGTAGTTGGGGACATTGAATGCTCTGGTTTAGCTGATGTGACCATTGAAAGGTCTTTCGATGGTTTGCAAGATAATGGGTCTTCTCAGTGCTTTAAATTTCCACAAGAGAAGGTAATTATTTTGCTCCTTCTGGCCTAGAGCTTCACTATAAGGCTGGTGTTTGGTATGGTTTTTCTACCAACTCAATATATAAATGATCTTAACACTTTGAGGACTATCAAGTTTATGAATTAGTTATTGAACTAGCTTCTATTTATGACTGAAATAGGAGAATGCTTCTCTTACCAGCTGGTATCATTCTAATTCTGTACTGAACGATGTGGCAAAGGCAGTTTGAAATTAATGGTTAAAAGACGATCATTTTGATTTCATAATAAGAAAGAGACAAGTGCTGGGTGGTCTTACTCTTTGTACAAGTTAGTATAAATGGGTTGCCTTTTTAATTTCAATCACGAACTGGATTTGAAGTCACTGCAGTTCATGTTGTTGTGCTGATTGATTTATTAGACTATTTTGCTTTGGTTGGTTGTTAGATTTAATATGGTCCTGACATTGTTTGTGTTATCTAATTGTCTAGGTCAATGAGGCCTGCCACTTGGTGCTTCTATGCCACAGAACACCTATCTACTTTGGTGGGAGATACATGAAGGTGAACAATGCTATAAAGAATTTAGTTTCTTCTTTAGGAATATTTATTTTAGCAATTAAATTTGCGGGATTTTAGTGTGTTTGGTGTCTAGTCTATCACTTTTAACCTCATGGCTATGTCTAAATCTTATGTGTTACATTCAATATTCCAAATATTGTTTATGTTGCTTGATTTCTAATCTTTTCAGTTTAATAAGGAAACAGTTTCTTTCCTTGTTACTTCTACAATAATAAGAAGCATATTGATGAGGTTAAACTTGGAAGAGAAGAAGAGAAGAGGGAGTTGATGTACTACAAAGGGTAGTGGAATTACTAGTCAGTAAGTAGCTTACCATAGAGATGCTCTGAAGGTGCAAGGATTGTTCCCAGTTTTTGCATGCTGTGGAGATAATGATCAACTGCGTCATCCACCGAAAGTGTTGAAGAGCAATAAGATCAAAGTATCCCCACAATGGTGGAATAAGACCCTTTCTGTTTGTAAGGGGTTTTACATGGTGCACGTGTTCTTAACGTCATCCAAATCTTAAATATAGGCCAAGAAAAAAGCAAAAGAAGTCTAAAGAGAGGGTATGACATGTTTTAATTTAAATAGTGAGGCCAACACCCTACGTAAACTTCATGTGGTCACATTATTTACATGGAAGCAGACGCCTTGGCAAGAGAATATATTGTGCTAGCAAGCCGTCGTGTGTGGATATGATCCTGAATCATCCATTATGATTCATTTTTACACGTCAAGAAAAGTTCCTGCATGAACATTTTTCTATTAAAGATGGGCACATACATCATTATATCTATTGGTACATTGTGGAACATCTTTTTTTACAATGTTACTCGATACTTGAAAGTTTATTCTTAGTGGCAAAGCAATATTTGATGGTTAATTGAACATGAAAGGTGTACACCGTGCAACTTACAATCCGAGCTATTAGTATTTGTACTGCAGTACCCACAGATTGTCACTGTATTACTCTTTGTGTTGCAGTACTCGAGAAATGTGAGTCAAACACGATGGATCATTGATGATGAAAGAATGGGAGAAGCATCTGTTGAGGTACCATCTATTCTTTCTGTCATGGCCGTTATATTCTAATTGAGTTGCTTTTATGGAGTGACGGGTGAAAAACTGATAAGAGTAATGTGCTTATTTGTAGGAGATAATAGGTAGCAACATCCTTCCTATGTGTAAAGGTGACAATCATAAGTTTCATGCTGCTGGAAGAGAGGATATCGATGTAAAGATCTGCTTTCCTTACTTCAATGTTGAGCTAAATGAATGAAGTCCTGAATAATGGCACTTCTCTTTTCAGGTTCGAATGTTGGGTTCAGGTAGGCCTTTCCTCGTTGAGATACAAAATGCCCGCCATATACCATCCGATGCACTTGTCAAAGAAATAGAAATAAAGATAAATGACTTGGAAAATAAATTGGTAAGTTCAATGCCGATTTGATGTGTCACTTATTATTATTATTAAAAATTGTGATAACTATGAGTACCCTTTGGATGCAGGTTGGGGTAAAAAATTTGAAAGTTGTAGGCTATGAAGGGTGGACCCTGATACATGAAGGAGAAGCAGAGAAGCAGGTTTGTGTTTATATAATCTTATTTTATATAAATAATACGAATTCATTGTTCACTATATTTTCATACCTGTATGTTTATTTGCATGATGTTTTGAAATACATTTACAAAATTAGACCTGGATTCTTATTTTTACTATGTCACGTATCTCAAGCAGAAGCAATATGCTGCACTAGTGTGGATATCGCGCCCACTCGAGGATGAAGACTTGGAGTCTATATCCTCACTCAAGGACACGGTGAGTTGTTTGCGATCTTCATATCTTTATAAATCTTCTCTTTTTCATATCTTTTTATTGTGTTAAAGTTTGGAACATGATACCCCTTGTGATGCTCTACTTCAATGGAATTTTGCATGAAGCAGTACAAGGGAAAAGTATCCTGTAGGAATTAAGGAAATTACATGTCCTGTTCATCAGTTCTGTAGTGCAAACATCTTAATTGAGTTCATCAATGTGTACAGTCAATTGACCAACTAATTCTTTGGAAAAAATTGGAGATAGGAACAAATGAAAGGGCTAGTACCAACCGGTAATGCAAACATGCCTCTCTCCCTTGGAAATCATCCTGTACCTCGGGCAGGGGTTAGTCTATCAAGAACATGCTGATTATGGGGATATTATGTCTTGCTTTTTTTGAGTTCCAATAAATATTGTTAAGACATTATTCATTGTGGAAACCCAAAGAGAAAGGATGCATTAGTTGCTTATTTCTATGTCTAGACACAGCCATATCTTCATAAGTTACTTTTATAAGGACTTTTGCTCACTGTCTGGAAAGGCATCAATCTGCTCTATATTTAAGTATATATTCAAGTACTATGGGGCAATCGAAGTGAGAGAGCTACAGGTCCTTATGAACATTTAATGATCAGGATGTCTCTGAATTTACATATGGAGCCTTTAGCAATATTCAGTTTTACCTGTCCTTGTTGAATGAGAGAATCTTTTTATCTGCTTTCTTGATACTTCTATCCATTGTCATATCTTTTCTTCTTAGTTTCTTCGCAACTGGAATTACTCTAGATAAGGCTGCCCTTACAAAGCTTATTTTCCTAATAAAAGTTGTAATCTGCTTTTGTTCCATACAGAAAATTTTGCAGAGGACCCCAATAAGGGTGCTTCATCGTCGAAGTCCATTAGAACGTGAAAAGATAATACATTGGTTGGAGCCTTACTAATATGTAGCATAGCTTTTTTAAAGATCTGCTGTTTTGGCTATATTCAGAATATCTAAATCTTCTTTTTCTTTTCAAAATTTAGGATGAAAATTGAGAGCATTGGTGGAAGTTCTCAATATTTTCTTTTGCATCTATGCACCCAGGTAGTGTAATTTATTTTACTTTGATACCAATATACTTGTATACCGACATTATATTTGTGATTTTAACCAAATCGATGAATTATGGTTAACCAGATCCATTTTAACCTTAATCCCAATCTCTGGTTATACAACATACATTTGAATTTTGTTGATTTATAATAGGATATGTTAGATTTTAATGGTTCTGTTTATAATTAAAAAAAAATGATGGGGCTTCTTAAAGGGTGTTTAAGCTTTTAAAGAGCAGAAGATACCATTAAAATCTTAAGCTATATTATTTCTGCTTTATAAATGGCATGTACAATAAAAGGACTTGGCTCAGATCACAACGAGTTTTATGAAGAGTTTGACCACTCTTAGTTGCATGAAAGACTGATTTCCTGAGTTCATATATGACAAACACAAAACACTAATGCTGGTATTTGGAATTCAGGCTGGAACATATATCAAGGAGTTTGTCCATGGGGATCTTGGGCGTACACATCCTAGGTATGATATGTAACCTTTTATATTGAATCAGAAAATGATTTCACTGTATTACCTATCACATCAATTGCTTTACTATGATTTATATCACTCCAATTTAGCTGTTTTTAACCCCAAGATAGCTCAATCGGCTAAGGACCATGCCTCATGAAACGGAAGCCCTAGTTTGTTTCTCCCCTTCAGTCAATTACTTATCCAAGAAAAAAATAGTTTTTTTTTTTTTGCTTTATTGTTAAGGGTCCAGTTTGTTGTAGTAAATGGACTGTTCTATGGCATTTTGGCTCTGCACAATGCTACCCTTGCTGGTGCTGTTGATTTGGATATGATAATATTTATAAGGTTAAAGTACAATTATGGCCCCTGGACTATGTATTAGATTTTAACTTAGTCCCTAATGTTACCCTTGTCTTGCCTTCCGGTACTGGTCCAATCTTGCCTTCCCATCGCTGGCCCAACAGAATTGGCTTTTTGGTTGATGGTTTTGTACTACCTCTTCTTGAATTGGTGATATGGCCCCCATCTTCTCTGATTTTATGAATCCAATTGTGGCTTAATGTGCCATGTTAGCAATGTAGGGACAGGTGGGACAAAGCCATCAGCCAATTCCACAGGCTAATGATGGCAAGGAAAGGTTAACATTGGGGTGTTTTCATAATTTTGAGGACTAAGTTTACAGAATCGATAATTTAGGGACTAAAATCGTATTTTGACCTATATCTAAATTGCATCTGTTTACAAACATCCAACTTCTTGGGATCATGGTTTTATCATATTGGTACCAGATGCATGCTAGAACACTTTCTAATGCAATTACTGAAGAAAATGTGAGAATCAAAGACAATGGGTAATGGTTTATCATCAAGTCTTTATTTAAAGAGGTATGACTCTTTTTCGTTTTTCGTTTTGCAGCGTTGGATCCATCCTAGGTTGCAGAGCAGAGATAGTTCAACTTGATGTTACAGATGTGAAAATGGACTGTTTTCAGACACAATGAGGTCATTTCACCAGTATTAGTTTCAGCACGCCCTTTGTTTTTTACGTGGTTCTAAGATTTTGAATGTGCCATTGCAGTTAAGAGAGTTTCTGCTACAAATAGCTTTTTGCAACTGATCAAAAGAGAGATGTCTCCACGAATTTGCCAAGCATGCACACTTCCCACATCCTCTGGTGTTTCAGATTAGGACAAGCCCCGGATGAGTATCGTTTTGAGTTGCAGAATAGAATGAATAGTTATTTCAATTGATTGCCTCGGACAGCCGAGGAGAGTCGCACATATTCTTTTTGCATATGAATTGTTAAAAATAATTCCCAACAATCGTAGTATAAAATGCCAAAAAAGACAACCATGATTTCCTTTATTTCCTTTGTAGTTATGCTTAAAAAGAAAAAGGAAAAAAAAGGTTGGTAAAAATAAAAGATTCAGCCTTGGGCAGATGTGCATCATATCCAGCCTCCCGCCAAGGCTTCACTTTCTTCAACTAATGGAATCTACTCAATCCATGATGCATCCAACATCTTGGCCATAAAACCGTACCGGTCAGCAGCTTCATCAATCTGCAAGTAGAAGACCCCACGACCGATAATTCACAAGCAGACAAAAACACACAACAACTAAGGAAAAATATATAATTAAATGTTACCATTTTTTGTGTAGGACGTCCAGCTCCATGCCCTGCCTTACACTCAATGCGACCAATGATAGGATTGATCTGGGGGCTTTTCTCCAAGCTTGTGCACAGAACATATTGCATGGTCTGACAACGAATAGAAACCATTTTCAGAAGAGGAAAAAAACAAGCAAAGAAAATTAAATAACACACGTGCAAGATGCATATCTACAATGGGTACAGCGAAGAGCGAGCTAGACATGTAGTTCATAAATTTCCGATACCTGCTAATCAAGCACTGCCCTTTTATATGCATAATGCATGAGTTGTAGCACATTTATGAGTAACTAATAATGATGATAATGGCATCATAGAAGAAAATCTAAAATGCGACTACATAGACAGAAAATGAATAAACAATAATACGTAATACATCATTCTTACATCGCACTTAGAGAAGAAAGGGCTAGTAAAACTTCCAAGTTTTCTGCTAAAGATAAAGGACTAACCGCTAATAACTTCAGTGAGTGCAATGGCACAACCCTATCATCATGATCAGCGGTCAACAACATTGTGGGTGGATACTGGGAAGGTTGATCCGGATGCTTTTCCCAAGGTCTCCTGACATTATGCAGTGGAGAATACCTAAGAGAAAACCCAATAAAATCAACAGTGAGTAACATCCAAACTCTCCTATGTGAAGAAGCCTAACAAAACAATTCCATAATATACTGTTTCAGTAGAAACAAAATATAAAATGGTTGTTTTAATAAGTAAAAATATGTTAAAAGTGCAAAAAAGGAGCAGTCCAAAACAAAAAGGTAATGATACGTACTAATGACGAATATCTAATACAATCCAAGCTTCTTAGAACATAAGATAATCATGGCAAACAAAATCTGAACAAGGTAAATTATATCATGGAGCATTGAATCAAGAAAGAAAAATCAATATGGATAATGCTAGAACTGTGAGGTAAAAGTGAGCATACACAATCACATACACTGAATTGAATAGCAATCAATAAATTGAACTTTCAAGTCCAATATCACAAGATCGAGAAAAGTTGATAGTTTTCGAGGTTCTCATAATGTGGTAGAAAATTACAAATTAAAGTTTTGAAGCGATGATGTGAAGTACTGTAAGCTTCCTATCAGATACTTAGCATAGGATAAGATTTACTCACTTGATTATCCAATGAAACTCTTCCTCCTTGTCTGAAGAACCATAATCAGTAGTCCATGCATGGCCTAGAAAGCAAGCTAATTCAGTACATGATTCAAAAGTGTTAACTAGTGAAACCAATAGATTTAAACTAACCAATTGTGAACTTATGGAATCGCAGCATGTCCATAACACCAACATGAGCCAAAGCACAACCAAAAAGATCAGGTCTCTGCCAAAAAAAGAAAGTAATTTAATCAAAGCACTCAAAATGACTATGACAAGAGATAGAATCAAGGATACAATCAAGCAATAGCACCATCTAATACAGCAATACCTGATTTATGCAAGCCCCAACAAGAAGCCCACCATTGCTTCCACCTTCTATACACAACTTTTTGGGTTGGGTATAACCAGCAGATATAAGGTATTCAGCAGCAGAAATGAAGTCATCAAAGCAATTTTGCTTCTTTGCAAGTGAACCCGCTTTATGCCATTCCTCTCCATACTCTCCACCACCACGAATGTTTGCTATGCAGAAAACAGCACCTAGATGCCGTGTGAGTACGATACGACCAACACTGAATGATGGTGTAAGACTAATGTTAAATCCACCATATCCATATAACAAACAGGGGTGTGATCCATCCAAATGAATATTCTTTTGGGCCACAATGAACATCGGTATCTTGGTACCATCCTTACTAGGCACAAAAACCTGGAGATGAGAAAGCCATTCAAGTAAACACATACTGCAGAGTAGAGAGACAGAGAGGAGCAGATGCCCCTAACCATCAAAGTGAATGTGAAGAAGAAGCAAATTACAGTGATTAGGTCATCAAGATGATAAAAGTTACCTGATCGACATGGAACTCTGAGCGATCAAACCCAGGAACAACAATTTCACGAAATATCTTCATATCAGGAACCTCAGATTCTAAATTGCACTGATAAATTATACCGGGGGCAAGAAAGCTAGTAAACCCAATAAAAACCACATTGTCTTTACGCCTTGCAGAAATCCCATTTACTGTCCCTATGTCAATGGGTAATTGATGCAGCAAGGAACCTGATTTCAAGTCCCTTATCTGCAGAACATACTTAACATCGCTCAGGTAACTCACAATCATTTGGTTACCATTAACAGCACTAGCTGATTCAAGTACATCCTTTTCAGCCTCTTGGATAACATCAGTCCAAACAGTTGGTTCCTTCAAATCTACTCGGGTTAACTTATATTTTGGAGCATCTTTATTTGTCAGAAAAGTAAAAACGGTGTCATCATTTGCAACAGCATGATATTGTGCATCAAATTCATCAATAAGCTTAATAAATGGGGGCAAGTCATTTTTCCCCTTCAAACCTAGAAGGCCATTAGGAAGTTCAGACAAGTCACAGTAATAAAATTTGTTGACAGGGTCACAACCTTCATCAATGTACAGAAGAACATACTGCACAATAACATGAAAGTGGATTCAGTTCAGTGAAAATCCAAAATAATAATAATAATAAAGAATAGTTTAAGAAATTGCATTTGCATTTCTTATCTAAACCAAATTATTTAGGCATTCTAGCTCATGCATGCACAAACATGCATGTAGGCACTTACTGAAAAGACTGTTTAAGTAGAAAGACTAACAACATGGCATAATGATGGTGCCTCATCCGAAAAATAAAAAAAAATAAAAAATAAAAAATAAAAAAAAAGCATTTTAAAGCTTTTTTGGTCAGCTTTCATTTAAATTATAGATCATGTTACTAAACCTGCACAGAGGCTCTTAAATTATCACTTCAACATCTCATTTGTCAGACAGATAACAAAGAAATGTAAAAAACGCAGTATTCAATCTGATGCATGCCGTCGGCTTGCCACAAATAACCTCTTACAGCACAACTTTGCACTGATTCTCACACTAAGTAAGCAAATCAATCCTCTAATTACTAGTAAAAACCTATTTCTCATACAAGTCTGCCATCGAGTCCTTCCCATGTACAAAAAGCCTTTGTTCTAATTCGGATTTTTTTTTTTCCCTGAAACCGTAGAGTGAAATTCTGGGTTTTCTGGGACAAGCTCATTTCTAATGCTAAAACTGAAACACTTTTTTTTGTTTGTTTGATAACCACTAAATCCGAAACACCGTTCAGGGATAGAGGAACTCCAAATTGTACTCTTTCCATGACAAGATAGAAACTATCCAAAAATAATAATACAAAATACGACAACAACATTGAAAATGCTACGTCACATGTTTACTTCATTAAAAAAATGTTGAGAATCACGCAGTTAGATTGACATCAATATAAGAAAGCAGATACAAATCCAACATAACCATAAACCCATGAAATGAGAGATGAATTACCTTCCCATCATCCGTAACACTAGCTCCAAACATGTATTTAGCGTTTTCAGGATCTCTCCAGCATAAAATATCTTCAGATTGATCCGTACCCAAGAAATGATAGTATAGCTCATGATAAAGGTTAGAATTAGTCTCCGTCCCAGCATCTACATTTTCTCCCTCTCTACAGCATAATACCACTATCATAACGGATTCAATACAACAATCCATAAAATTACAAATATGATGCACTAAATCCAATTAATCCTGCTCAAACATACGCAATATCATTACTATGGTTCATGGTTGGCAAATAGTCTAGAGATTCCTTCTTTTCTCCACTCAAATTCAAGTAAAATTCGTCTTAAGCAGTTCCAATATTCTCTTTTAACTTGCCCGAATTTATTTTCTATAGATTTTTTCCAAATTCTTTTTCTTCCCTAAAAATTGGTACGCGCAAATTTTAAAACCCATGATCATCCAAGAGGCAACCGGTCAGAATTTCAAAACTTTGCATAACTGTGAGAACTTGATGATGATCACGTACTTGGGAGCAGGATATCGGCTGTAGAAAAACCCTTTGCTATCATGGGTCCAACTGATGGACGAAAATTTAACCTGCAAAGATATATATATAACCCCTTTCATTTGTCTGTCTTCTCTTTCTATCAAAAAAGTCACTCTCTCCTTTGTTTTCTTTCCTTTTTTAGATGAATAAGACAAGCACAAAGACACTCACCCATGATAAAGTATCAGCTTCAACCTTCTTATCCTCAACCCGCATTACTTTGATTGTCACCCAATCGCTACCGCTCGCGCTAAGCCCGTACGCCAAGTATTTGGCATCCTCACTAACCGAGAGCGTGTTCAAAGAGACAGTTCCATCTTCGCTAAGCGCATTCGGGTCCAGCAAAACCTCAGGTTCTCCATCCAAACTATCCTGAATGACAAACAGAGAGAACTTCTCCTGTGAATATTCGTAACCAAACAAGGCGTATATAGCTCTACTAAATCCAATTGCAGCACACGAACCTGAACGTAGAGGACGTTCTGCGCTTGAAGCCCAGTGTTGTGAAAGTAGAAGTACTTGTTCCCTCGCCTGAAAGGCGCATCGTAACGCGGGTGGTCAAAGAGCTTCGTGATCTTCTCCCGAAGCTTCTCTCTCGTCTCGCACTTCTCGAGCACCGACCCTGTCAATTTCACCTGCTTCTGCACGAACTCTTTCACTTCCTCTGCGTCAGGATCCTCAAGCCTAACCAATTGAGAAGAAACAAAAAAAAAATGTAGTTCCAATCAAATTTCATTGAATGTTCCTAAAAATAACGTATCTGTTCGCAAATTTTCCCGATAAAATTTACGAAAAGGAAAATTTGAAACGCTTTTCAAGATTCTTCGGTGAACGATAACACAAATTTCTTCTTGTCGAGCCCATGGATAAAACCTCCAGTTGAATCGAAAAAGAAATGTTTGAATCATATTCACACATTTCCCATCGAAGCAACCAAAGCATTACGAAGTGAGAAATCCATTTCGTTCAATTACCATCGGTAAGGGTCGGCGATTTTTACTCCGTGGTAGTCTTCGACGACGGACTCGTCTCTGCGAGCAACCGGGTACTGCAGTGGCTCGTCTAGGGCACCAAGGGATCCCATTGTACGGGTCGAGCACGAAGAAGAGCAACGAAAAGATTTGAATGATTTGAAATGTGGCTTAGTGTTGCGTAGACGCGAGCTGTGACTTAATACACCTAGACTTGGGAGGCGGCGCGTATATCGGGGAATTGAGAAAGTGGGGGAAGCCAGAATGGCGTGCGTATGTCGAGCGAATGAGAACATTTTGACATTGCACTCACGCCGTTTGCCCGCTCGGGCTTAAGCGGGTTGGCGCTGTCGCGCATAAAGTGGTCCACGGTGTTGCCATTTTGTTCTAATTATGTTGCCATGTTTTGGACTGCCTCCTAAATTGATGCTAGCCAGTGGCTGGCCCTGGCCCGTGGCTGCCCATCCAAGTTGTTATCATGGACTATTAAATATCCTCACTTTTTTTTTTTTTTGGTTCTTTCTTTACTTTTAAGCAACGCTGGATTGATTCCATACAAATATTTCACAAAATTAAACGTGTCAATGTTTAATAATTATTGAATTTTGTAAAATATTCATGAAGTATTTATATGACATATAGCATTACTCTTTGTCTTTTGATCATATGTTTAGCATCAAACCCTCACTCATGGAATAATTCTACCCAAATTAGTTGGAAATGGGCTCAAGTCATTCAAGTAAGTTCTGTTAAGAAAGAGGAAAATTATATTAAAAATTGTATCGAGAACAAGTACAGCAAAATTAAGACACATTTGAAACTATAATGTTAATTTGTAATTACATCCACTTAAAATTGCCATATCATTCAACCCAAATAGGAAATTAATGCCTAATGCGATCTATTTTCGCAACGAGTAATATTGTAAATTACGTTTTTATCCTTTCAAGTGCCAATCAACCCTCACTACCATATAAAAAATAAATGTTCGATAATACACTATCATTTTATTGGGCTAATGTGGCAATGTCCATTAGCCCAATAAGATGGAGGTAGGATAAAGTGAAATTAAGTAGTATTGCTCTTTAAAAAAAAAAAAAAAAATCAATTGCTAATTAGCACTGACAAGTTATTAGAGTGAAATAATTATGGTGTAAAAGTGTAGTTTATAACATTACTCGTTTGTTATATCCATAGATTTGTTAACAACAATCTATGAAACCATTGAGTAGAGGTAGATGGAACAAGCATCTTAGAGCCATTTACTATTGTATCTTGATTGAAAAGTTGCCCTAACCTTGAGGGAGCGAGTAGGAAAGCGAGAAAGAGCAGAAGCAGCAGCATTGTCAATGCTGCAACAACAATAAAGTCGCACATTCGATTCTTGACAGTGCCTTTTCTGCTTCAACTTTCTTTCGGTGATTGACGTTGTTCCTTGGCTCAGGTATAGATGAGTTTGGACATCTTGAGGTTCTTTCACCTGTAATTAGTGTTGGTGAACCTTGAGAGGTTTATGACTCTTCTTGTTCTCTTTTTGCTTTAGTAACTGCCTTGTGCGGTCCCTTAGAAAGGAACGGGTCATTTGTTTGATTAATTTCCTACTTTGATTTGTTTACTTGCACTATTAATTTTCATTTTTTAGTATATTGCAGGGGAGTTCATCAATTTTCAGTATTTTGATCACTTGTAACCCTTTCCCTATTTAATTATTAAAAAAAAAATGTCGATCTTCAAATTTTATGTTGTTGCATTTAATAGTTTACATAGTCTTATGTCATTTTTAAAAAAATAATATGACAATATATACATTAAATATGAAAAATTTAAGGATAAAGTCCACTTAACTCCCTAAAACTACCACTTTAATGACAATCTACCCCCCAAACTATCAATCAGGACAATTTACCCCCCAAACTACCAAAACAATGACAATGTACCTTCAATGCTAGCAAAATGACGAAATTACCCTTATAGAATTTTCAATAAGACAAAAATATCCTTAAAATTTTGAAAAACAAATTTAAATTTTAGTATTTTGTTTTTTGTTTTTTATTTTAGTAAGGGTAATTTCGTTATTTTGCTAAAATTATGGTACATTGTCATTGTTTTGGTAGTTTGGGAGGTAAATTATCGTAATTGATAGTTTGAGAAGTAGATTGTCATTGGGGTGATAGTTTGAAGGGGTTAAGTGGACTTTACCCAAAATTTAATCTTGAAAGGATTAGGCATTTAATTACAATGATCACGATAGGTTTCATGGGTCACTAGTCGGTCATGGATTCATCGAATATCAATTACGCGACATTTGAAATTGTCAAAAACTGTTTACAATTGATTAATTTTAAATCAACCTCCATCTGATCAGAATTTTTAATCTCTTGGTCAGCTTTAAATCCTCAATTATGTGAAGAAAATACTCACTCAAAAATGGTATTATCCGTCCTCAAGAAGTAGCTCAATCAGTTAGAACTACGCCAAATGAAGTAAATGTTACTAGTTTGAATATTCCCCTCTCTCTTGTGCGGATAAGTAACAAAAAAAAAAAAAAAAAAAAGTGTAAACCTTGGTTTGGTAGAATTGCCTCCCACTTTTTTGACTTCTAAATCATTGACTTGCTTGATTGATATTATTGTAATGCACATGGCTTTTGGCAACGACAATTTTGTTTTTCACGCCAAACAATTTCAAACACAATATACTTATAAAACATTCCAAATTAATTTCATATTTATGTTAAATTAAAATACTTTTTCAACATAAAACAAAAAAACTCAATCTAAAATGTTTTTTTATCGAACACTCTGTTTTACTAAGACCTTCTTTCCATAGTGACATGCAGGCATCCAGTTTCCTTTAACCTTTAACAGAAATCATATAGGTAATTAATTGAAATGAAATAATATAGTTTAGAGGGGGTTAGGATTCCTTATAATATTGATAAATGATATCCACCATTTAATTCTTCCGAAATCTTCAATCCAATTCCAAATGAGTTGTTAATTACAACAAATCAACAACTACCAAATATTGAATAGAAAAAAACTGACCAAGATTAGGGTTGGCAAAATCTGTTTAATGATGCCAAATCTGACCCACTTGATCGGTTCTCGACAAGCTTAAGCTTGGGGTCAGTAACGGGTATTAGAATTTCAACCGGGTAGGGTCTGAATTCATAATTCATTTTACCAACAAAAAAAAAACAAATGATGAATTTTGATCCAACTTGATAATAATAATAATAATAATAAAATAAACCACCCTCTTAGTCCACTATCCAGGAACTCTAGCGAAGATGTTCTCAACATTGCGAGGATTGTACATGAACTTCAAGGGTCTCTTGATGGAATCAGAACTCACAAACTTTGTCGTCCCAAGCCCTTTTTCATCGGAACAGGATCATCTCTAGTCCATTTTAGACTGAAGACTATCCAATTAATGGTCAAAACCTCTATAGAGAGATTCTGAGGCCATAAATGAGACATTTGTCCCATTAATAAAAAAATAATTAAATAATATATGTTATAAAAATAATTAAATAATTAAATAATAAAAACTAAGGGGTGGCCAACCACCCCAGTTAGGGCTGGGGGTGGTCTAACCACCCCAAAAGCTAAATCATAAAAAAAAAAAAAAGAGATTTGGTCAATGGAACTAGCCTTGGGGGGTGGATGCCACTCAAGTACCAAATCAAATTTTGTAATTTTTTTTTAAACTTAATTTAGCCCCTTAGGAGTGGTTTGACCATCCCCAAGGGCCAAGGGGGTGGCTTCGGCCACTCCAAACCGTCAGTTTGAGGTGGCCGAAGCCACGCTAGTCTTAACTGGGGTGGTCGACCACTCCTTAATTTTTTTTTGTTAATTTTTTATTTTTAAAAATTTATATTATTTTATTATTATTATTTTTTTCATTAATAAAACAAACGTCTCATTTATAGCCTAAGATCTCTCTAGAGAGACTTAGAGAGATCCTGACTTACGAGGGTCGTTGAGCATGTTGTAGGCAACAACCCTCATAAACTCGAGTTTCGACTGTTGTGCGATGATATCGACCAATGGATCGAGAAAAGGCCTGGCCCAACCCGACAGTAAAACTGAATTCCAAGCCGACTTGAAATTTCCAACTATGCATGGAATTGGACGAAATTCGGCTCTATTTCCTGATTCATCTCCCTTTGAACCAGAATTCGGAAACCACCCAATTCCGAACCGAAGGGTAGATGACTAACCCTAACCAACACACCGGACTAGGAAATTCATTAAGTCAGCTTATTAATGAGCTTATTTTCTTGGTGGGGGAACATAATTTTTTTGTGCAACATAATGAGACCCGCCACGGTAGGCGGGAGAATTATAGAGCTAATTATACAGAAAAGCAACCTTCTAATGTCCCGTCCATAACCATTACGACCTCGACCTAAACCGACCACGAGCTTAAATACCAAGTACCTAACTTATCTCAGCTCAGCGCGTGTGGCATCCTACTCGTGTAAAAAAATCTTCAGCGATGAACTGACCGTGGTTCCCACGCTCCAAAATCCCACGTGGGCGTATCATCCCCCCAATTAAAAAAACTAACTGCCTGTGTCTCCGCTGTGGTCCCTGTTAACGCAAACGCAAAGCAAAGTTTTGCAAGCCACATGGTTACTAAAGAAACTGAGAAAAAAGAGGGCGAAGTATCAATATCACTTCCAGTGCAAGTAGTAGCTTTATTTGCTTTACTGTTGTTACTCTGTTCAGTTCTGTGACTTTTGAGTACTGTACGGTTAATCCGCAATTCTTCTGCACCGGAGGGAAATGTACGGTAAATGATTCTTAATCCTCATCAGAACCGACGTCTCTGATCTTGATCAATGGGGAGCGTTTCGTCCGAAGACGATTTCGACAGATTGAGCGAGCGGTTCGAGAGCTACAGTCTGAGCGCGGACGTGAGCGAGTCTGAGAGTTCCAGTGGCTTTTTTTCGCGTCGGCGATATGGTCACGAGTGCGTCTCGAGTTCTCTGACGTCTTCGCCGCGCGCCGGAAACGAGCTGGACGAGGATTCAGGTTTTCCGGTGCCGGTTCCGGTGATGCTGCCGGTGGTCGGTGGTAGGCACGTGGTGATTCCGCCGAAGAAGACGGATAAACCGGAGACGGAGTTATCCGGTCAGTGTTTAACAATTCTTTTTTCCTTTCTTTTATTGAACTTGACCTATTTCGGAAAGATTTAACGGTCATATTTCTTTTATACGTTGGATATGTTATAGGTTTGGCTATTAGGTTCTGTTTGGTTTACGGGAAAACTGGAAGAAAGGAGTTGTAAAATGAACGAGAAACTTCGTGTCTTTAGGGGTTTAGCTCCTTAAAAGACTCAAGTATCATTTGAACCTTGGTTGAGACGATTTATAGATTGCTAATTTTTCTTTTACTTCTCCACTTATATAGATAATTATATATGCTTGATTTATAGTTAGTTAACATGTAATTGCAGAAATTGAGTTGATGAAGGAGCGGTTTGCTAAGCTTCTGCTTGGAGAAGATATGTCAGGGGGAGGGAAGGGAGTTTGTACCGCTCTTGCTATCTCCAATGCCATCACAAACCTTTCGGGTTTGTTTCTTCCTTTATATTTAAATGAGATACTTGTTTTATTTCATTTGTGTCATCCTTTTTGTTGCTGAGGAGAAAGAGGAAGAAGAAGAAGAATCACGATTCTGCATTTTTAATTTGTTGCAAGTTTGTATTAGATGTTCAAACAAAATACAATACAGAAAACTAGCTTTAAAAATTCCAATTTTATGTTGTTTTTTCATTGTTGTATAGCCAGCCAGATTCAGTTGATTTTACTCTCATTTTTGTGCGGACCTATGGTTCTCTTGAATTATTCCTGGCAGCTACTGTGTTTGGGGAGCTGTGGAAGCTAGAGCCATTGGCGCCTCAGAAGAAATCAATGTGGTATCGAGAAATGGAATGGCTTTTATGTGTGAGTGACTTCATTGTAGAGCTCATTCCATCTGTGCAAGAATTGCCAGGTGGGGGGACCTTTGAGGTTATGGTGAATCGGCCTCGCGCAGATCTCTATGCGAACCTCCCAGCACTCAAAAAACTAGATGCAATGCTACTTGGCATTCTTGATGGTTTTCAGGATTCTGAGTTTTATTATGTTGATCGCGGGATAATTGTTTCTGGCGCTGATGACACAGAAGCATATCATTTGTCTGCATCCCCTTTAAGACCTTCAGTTAGGCAGGAAGAGAAATGGTGGCTCCCCTTCCCTAAGGTCCCACCAAACGGTTTGTCTCAAGATATAAGGAAAAAATTGCTGAACTCCAGGGAATGCACAAATCAGATCCTTAAGGCTGCCATGGCAATAAATAGCAGTGTGCTGGCTGAGATGGAAATCCCAATTGCTTACTTAGAGAGCTTGCCCAAGGTACGGGGACTGCGTTGGGAATCTGTTCTGTTTTATACTCCTATTTAAATCTATGCGATGAGCCAGAAATGGATATTAGGTGAACAGCTCTTCAATAGAACACAGATGGAATGAAAGCTAGTGCATCAGCCATCATCAATTTTGATAAATTGAAAGAGTGCTGTTGCCTTTTCTTCTTGGTAGTGTGGTACAAGAATTTTTAGTTAAATTAATAGCAGTTTACTTATATTTTTAAAAGTAATTTGGATACTTTTATAACCTGTTTAGCTTTATTGACAAACATGTGAGCAAAGAGATGGCTGGCCATGGTTACTTAGTTACATGTTAAACATTGAAGGTTGTATCAGATAAACTACTGTTGGGTTTGAGAAATATCTTCAAATGTAGGTTATTTATCTAAATATTTTAGTGGTTTCAGTCAACAGAATCCTTGCTTATTTATTAGTCACACAATGTAAGACAAGTGCGAGTACCACCACGTACCTATTCGGAGGCATAGGTATAGATAATGTGGTTTGGAGCAGGGGTGGAATTGCCCCTGGCCTTGGGGGGCCAAAAGTCCCCCCAGATTTTTAAAAAATCTCTAAATTTTTAAAAAATTCCCCTAAATTTTTTTTTTATGAGTTCGACCCCCCCAATTTTATTTTTTTTTATCCTTAAAGATCTTCATTTTTTAGTTTAGTCCTCCCTCATCTCAAATCCTGGTTCTGCCCCTGGTTTGGAGAAACACTTACTAAGAAAACAATACAGGAAGTTCCTACCAATATCCCATAGATTTTAGCTTTATCTCATTATGAACATGTTGCTCAGTCAAATTATTCGAGTCCATTCTAGTTAGCTGGGAGGCTTTGTCTGCTCCCTGAAACATTACAATATCTTGCCTTATGTTTGTTATTTGTTAGGATGATCTTGAGTCAGAATCTGATTAATATGAAAATTTTGACTGTTTACATGTTGGTCTTCTGAAGTGCCTTGGTTGTACGCTTGCCATTGCTATGTTAAGATTTGCTGATATGTTTTGAAGGAGAAGAAAGTACAGTGCGAACTATCCACATGTTTGTATGATAGTCCTCTGGTTATCATTTTGTTTTATTCTTGGGTAGAAAATATATTCCATTTTTTCTAGTTGAGTAAATCAGTTTTGAACCAAGCGACATTGTATTTCTATTCAAAATGTCTCTATATCTATAGGTGACTTGCCCATCTACACGGAAAGGACATGTAAACAGTCTACTTGTCTCTCCATGGTTTCAAACCCATGTTTCATGGCAAGGTCATTTCACCAGTTAAAGCTATGTTCAGAAGAAATGTAAATTTTAGTTTTGATTTCTCTTCGTTTTTCTTTGGATAGCAAATATGTTAATTTATGTAAGAATTGTTTATCTTTGCAATTTATCCTTCTCGCTGCAGTTTGTTTCTACTTGGATGCATTAGGTAATCTCAAGTTATGACCTTCCTAGTTTTGTCACATTCTTTATCACGCAATTGTTTTAGGATCTGATTGTTGGACATTCTAAGTTAATTTGTAAATTGGTTGTTACCAATATATGATTTCTTTTGTCTATTGATCTGAATAGCAATTAGATTTAATCTTCCCTGGAGCATGTTACTGCTCAAGCTATTAATTTGTTTATTTGATTTTCTCTTCATTTTGGTTATTCAATACCACATGATGATTTACTAATTTTTCAGAGTGGAAAAGCTTGTTTAGGCGAAATCTTATATCGTTACGTTACTGCTGAGCAATTCTCTCCGGAGTCCCTTCTTGATTTCTTAGACTTTTCATCAGAGTTCACCACTCTGGATATAGCAAACAGGATTGAGGCTGTGGTGCACATTTGGAGGCCAAAGTATCTGAAAACGCATTCACTTCCTGCAAAGGCTGGGAAGTCATCATGGGGTGGAAAGGTTAAGGGTTTTGTAGGTGACAGAGAAAAGAGCAAGTATCTAGCAAGTCGAGCTGAGTCCCTTTTGCAGAATTTAAGGCTACGGTTCCCTGGCCTCCCACAGACTGCGTTGGACATGAGCAAGATCCAGTATAATAAGGTGTAGCTCTAGTGCATCCATCTTTATTTGAGAATGTAGTTTTTGGATCCCCTTTCTATGTTGTTAAGGGTGCTTAAGTAGCACATCACCATTCATCAGCATATCAATATCTACATGTGAAATTTACAATGTTATACTGCAACCCAACAGAGAGATCTGTTTGCAAAGTTTTGCCTCAACTCATGTCATTTTAGCATCTTGTATGGTATTACAAACATGAACATTGTAGAAATGAAAACTAAAATTGCTTGACATTAGGACAGAAATTGGGTAATGCCACATACAGGCATGATAGTGATCCTCATGGACCAATTAAGGACATCTTATCTTTTGTGATGAAGTGCCTCTATAACCTCCCACCCACGCTTCTCCTCCAAATCACACATGCACTGTGAATGAGCCATTTATCTAAGTGGAAAGAGTAATTTTTTTCTCTGCTACAGGATGTTGGGCAGTCAATCCTTGAGAGCTATTCTAGAGTGATGGAAAGCATAGCCTTCAACATAATGGCAAGAATTGATGATCTCCTATATGTAGACGATGCTGCGAAGCAACGTGCAGCAGCAGCAGCAGCAGAGGCAACTTCTCTGTATAACCAGGAAAGGTCAGGTTGTGGTCTTCCCAAACAGAAGCGGATCTCGGGTAGCCCCTTTTCAATTCAACGCTCATATTGTGCTTCTCCATTCACAATGCCGGCATGCCATTTTAGTCAAATAGATGGAAGCCCTGGTGGAAGGACACATCATGCCGTGAAGAATTCAAGGTACACCCTAGAGAGGTTAGAAAAATTAACTTTTCAATGATGTAGAAACTGAAGTATACGGAATGGGAATCTCAGTGCCTCATTGGAGCTAGTATGCTTCTGAACTAGTTTGAAGCTAACTTGTCTGTCAAATGCAGCTGAAAGATAGATTCTTAGACCAGTTAGTAATTAAGATTAGAACACACGAGCTTGTATATTATTTAATGATTGCAGAACATAGCCAGAGATTCTTGATGTAGCTTGCAACCAGTGGTGCCTAATTCTGTTTCCTTGCCATTTTCAGAACTGTGAAATAAGTGGCTTTCAGAGAATGCAGGTGCCACATGCTTTTTTTTATTCAGTTGGAAGTGGAGACGGTGAAAATCGTACCTGATATTAATCTCAACTGTTTTGGCCAATGACATCATTGTAGAAAATGCAGGATATAAATTCAAAAGCAACCTTCAAGAGATAATATGTCAAGGGTCCCAAATCAGTAATGAACCCCGTAGCATATGCTATATTGCACACAAGTTTAGTTCATGACATTGTCTTGATGGGTCTTTTGAAGCAAATTTGTTGTAGTAGTAGAAGTAGGACTAGAAAATCTCACGCGAGGACGATGATATCTAAGCTGTTTGAATTGCGTTAAGTGAGGGTTATAGGGTCCAATTGCCCCGAACAGGTGGGCCCTGTGTTCTGAACTGCCTAGAGCACGTGGGCTTTGTAGCTCGCTAACAATTTAGGCAATAACTTGCTGGAAATGCGGATCTGCCCCAAGCAGCACATTTATACGTTTGACAACAATACAAGTTGACTGGTCTAAATCCAATGATTGAGTTGAACGCATACTGGTCAATCGGCTCAATGATGAGCGCTTTAGCCCAAACAAATCCAACCCTGTTGTATAGTTGGCTTGTCATCAGCTCTCCATTTTACCAATTCGGACCCAGTCCACTAAGTGATTTATCATTAATTATAGTTACAACTCAATTCTATTTAGTCTTAATACCAATTAAAATATGTTCAGATCAGCATTAAGTTTTGTTATCTCGAATTAACTTGTAATTATGTGATTACAGTATCATTACTTGTTTCTCTTCGATATTAAAGTGCTCAAACAAAAGGAACTGAAGTTTGTTCTTTTTTACCAAAAAAATACAATAGCTGTACTCTTCAGGTGGGGATTGGGGCCCTGGGGCCTGGGGGTCAATTATCTTGCTACCACAAGTTAAGGGTTATTCCGGGTCTAGACTCGGCCCACTTACTGCGCTGTGAGGCGTTTTCATTGGCGCTTGCAATGATTCAACTAATCCCACCGAGGGACCTCCCCACCACCCCCCCCCCAAAAAAAAAAAATTCTTTAAATGTCCGTTTGGTTTAGCCCTTTCAAAATGAGCAGTTTGAAAATTATCGGTTTTTAAACACATAATAAACACGATTTTTAAAAATGTAATTTAGTGTTTGGTAAAATCATGATCCGGTCTTTAAAATCGTAATTCAACTTTTAAAATTATGCATTTTTAAAAAAGCATTCTTATATGAAATTTGAAAATATAAATTTTTTCATGTTTTCAAAATGTCATTTTTTGTTTCATATGCTCAAACGGGACACTTTGCGATCTTGTTCAAAAATAGACTTTTAACCTATGAAATTGCATCCGAACATACTTTTAATGTATGTTCATAAAAGACTTTATGAACATTGAAAAGATAATTAAAGTAAACCCAACCCTAAGAAAATAAATGCCTCCCAACTTAGAAAATAGGATCCTCTTTGTTTCAAATGAAATGGAAATAATTCATTTTATGGTTTAAATTTTTTTTCTAATAACATTGTATATGTTGACACGTCACAACATATACACCTTTAAATCTATAAAATTTAATCTAAACTTTAAAATAAATCTTATCACAATCCTAATTCCAGAAGTGGTTTGTAATGCAAAACATGCGTTTAGCAGTTACTTTATGTGGCATATTATCCCGTTTCGATGAAAGCTAATAACTTGGTGGGTACAATCATCATATTATCTAATGAAGGACTTCCATAACGTGATCTTTTCTTTGTTGTGCTTCCGTTACAACAATGAATCTAATTTCACGTGCACGGCATATAGCCATATAGTTCTCAGAACACAACCTTACTTTTTTGTGCCGCTTCAAAACATGGATTTTGTCTCGTTGGAAATCGGTAGTTCTAGTGTTCTTTGCTTAATTTGTGCAAGCATACAAACGAGAGTTAACAACTTTATGGAAAGAGAATAGACGACATATATAAATCAAAATCATGATTACTTAAAACCACGCAATAATTTTTGAAGGAATTTAATGCCCAAGGGCGGCACTAAGAACTCTTAAGGGATCAAAACAGAAGTTATGCAGCCTAGGGTTTTGCAGATTGCAGTAAAGAGTGAAGGGTTTTTTTTTCAGTTTTTTCTCTCTAATTTTGTTGTTTTGGTTATTTCTCTTGGACTAAAAAGTATTATAATATGCAATAGTTATTAACTACCGATTAAATAGATACTGTAATATACAATCAATTGAATTAAGACCTCGCTTAATTGTTGACTTATCTTTTAAGTTCTTTTGTTTGGATGTTTTAGAGTATGTTTAGAATTATGTTTAAAAAGTTTTAAAGTGTTTTTAATATTAAAAAAATCCATTTTAAAAAAAATAAATAAATAAAGAGAACGTACTCATTTTGTTAAAAAAGTTAAAAACACTTTTAAAAGTTCAAAAAATCTAAAAATAGCTAAAACACACTTTTAGCAAAAGCTTAAAATGAAACTTTTACCAAAAAAACTTCTTTTTGACTTAAAAATTCTATTTCTCAAACAAAATCCCAAATAAACTCTTAGTGATTTACACTCTCTCACACACACAATTTGACTTAAAAGTTCTATACCTAAAACAAGATCTCAAGCAGGCTCTTAGTGATTTACGCTCTCTCTCTCTCTCACACACACACACATATATATATTTTGTGACATCATCAATTAACTTTAAACTATGGGTTTTTATAATAGGTCTACAAGTCAAGTTAATAGAGGCCAACACTTATTGTCTGCTAAACAAATTATTAACTTGGAAGAAAAAATTATGAAAAAGTAACTCACACAAAAAAAAAAAAAACTTATTGGAATTCTTTGTGTAATCACTATTATGTATGTAGAACGCTTGTTTTAGTTTGTTTTTTTTCAACACCCATGCCAAATCCAATATATATATATATATATTCAAAGGCTTATTTGCATAATGTTGGGATAAAAGTTACTCCTTATTCTTAATATATATATATATAGATATATAATGAAAAAGACGCAAAGAAAAAGTAAAGGAAAAGAAATATAATGCTATTTTCATCAAAGGTAAGCTAAACAAAGATAGGTGTTCAACTCCTAGCAAAATGGTCTCAAATATAATGATCATTACTTTCTCTATTTCGCTCTCGCTGAGTCGTACACATTTGACTACATATCCAAAACTCATTGACTCGAGCTTGATAGCTAGACACACTCATGAAAGCTCCAAGTTTGACCACCCAAGACAGCAGAAAGCATACCACTCCAAACGCACCTTCATGATTCACAGAGTAAAACCTGCATGATCTGAGTCTAATGAATAATTTACCATTTACCAACGCTCTTATGGTGATTGGGTTAATTACTAGGGTTTTCACTGACAATTTTTGCATTATTTAAGAGCACTGTCGGTCTCAATCATGAGACTACGTATATGGTGTGGAAATAGGGAAAAGAGTAACGTATTCATTATGAGTAAATACTACGCTGCCCTAAATTAATTGGGAAAAAAAAGAGAAAGAATTATTGTACTTTTACATAAATAATTATAGCTAGACATTGATCAATTGGTAGATAGGCATGCACGAAAGCTATGAAGATTGGGATCTCAATCTCCTCCGTTGACAGCCATGTGATCATCAACATGACTGTACACAAGACAGTAAATATAGAGAAGATGATTACAAAGGCAACAAGCTCCAATTGAAAGCACCTAAATGGAGCGCCATCATTTCGGTCTCATGAGCTCTGACAAAATAATGTCTCTCTTCTCATTTCCACTATACCCTCACTTTTCCATTTTCTGCTCTAATTTTTTTATCTTTTTCTATGAAACATGTACAGGTAGACCCTTCATCCCTCAGACTTTCTTTTTTTTTTTTTTTGAGCTTGTACCTTTCCTGAATATCAGATGGAAAGAAACGAAGAGACTCAAAAAAAGAAAAAAAAAAAAAAACCCTAGGTCTCGATACAAACGAGAAGTTAAGAGAGACCCAATAAAAACACTGTTGAAAGCATTTGATGAGAAAACAATTAAGTAATTGAGGGGTTATCAAATTGCAGCCACAGAAGAAGATCTCTGTGTATAATCAAAGAACTTTTTTTACCAGACAATAGCAACCGGAGACATATATACACATGAAGAAGAAAGTAGAACAGAAAATCTGTTTTTCTTCTTTCATATTCAGAAACACAACAAAAGTAAAGTTGGGTTGCGAGTGCATGACCAAAAAAGAAAACATAAAACAAATAAAAACAAAAAGAAGGGTAAAGGCAGCAGAAAATGTTCATAATTTTATCATGGAATATGCATGCTTTATACCTTGAGATCTCTCTCATGGAAGAGGAGAGAACATCTGGAGTAGCTAGATATATCACGAGGGTCTTACAAAGAGAAGCCAACAGAGCTCAGTTGGCAGTATGCCCACCTCCATGAGAAAGAGAGAGAGAGAGAGAGAGAAAAGACAAGGTTTTCTATAGAAGGGAGGTGGACAGAATGCCAATAAACTCTGTTAGAAACCCTTTGCTAAACCCACATGAAAGCAGTGTCCTTGTTGAAGATCTACACTCATATCATATACACACGCTAAGACAAATACAGAAACGGAGAAGGAGAAGTAATAATAAGTTCATGGGAGGAGAAGAAGGGGCAGATGGGTTCTATTTAAGATGCGATGGAGGATGGAGCAGGTACAGTAAATGAGAGAGAGAGAGAGGGGGGTGGGTGTAATTAATAATTGAGAAGAAAAGTGAATGAGAGGTGGATAAATAATGAGAGAGAGATTGGATGGTTCATTTACATAGGTGGCATATTTAGAAGGATCATCATCATGGGTTTTATTCTTCCCCTTCCCCCTCGTTCCTGACGAAACCCCCTTTCCCTCACATATCCCCTCCATCAGTCTTTTCTTGCCTTTCTCTCACATATCCCTCGTTTCTGATGCTCTCGAAGAAAAGGGGTTGGCCAAGAAAGGCAACGGAGTCTCTTGCTAACTGACGAAAAACATGACAAGGCTTACAGAAAATCAGTTTCGGATTAAGGAGAATCTTAGTCCTAGCTTCTTGTTGTAGATGACTAGGAGCTGTCTCTCCTTCATCTGGACCGTTGAATGCTTAGTCAGACTCAGAGATCAAATCTTAATGGCTGATTTCGAAACTGTAAAAAAAAATTAAAAAAAAATTCTGTACTTGCATGCATCCCCACATGGTGAAATCCAGTTCAACATCGATAAGATTATCCCATTTGGATATGAGAGATTATCTCTATCTACAATAATAATAATTATCATTATAGACGCCTCTCTCCACCTTAATCAGTAGAGACGGGTAGATGAAACGTTTATCTCATGCATGATTAAATTTTGTTTTTTTTGGATGATATCATCGACGGTGGAGCGAGTTATAAATTTTTCATCGTGCGTCTAGAAAACAAATTTGATTATGTGAAACAAAAGCTCTCAATGTAATTTCAATATTCCTCTTAGAATGAAATCATGACCTTACTTGGAATGAAAGCAGGTCAAACTTAATTTTTAGGTTTAAATAATATTATCCCATTTAATTTTATTTATATATATATATTTTTTCAAAATCGAGGGGATATGGCCCATCTGCCCACTTGATTCCGTCTCTGGTCCTATGATGACAGAATATTGCTTGGTTATGAGTTTACTTCATACTTAGAAGGATTTTTAATTATTTTGGTGACCAAATAATAAATAATGTATATTTTTCATAATGGGAAACAAAAACAAAGCATAAGGGCCTAGATATGGTTTTATATATGATATTAAATTTACTCCTAAGTCACATGTTACTCTTTCAAAACTTAATTTGTTCCTTGTTCAGCTATATATCAATTGTACTTGATAACTTAATTGGAGAAGCAATTCTTGTCCATCCAATTGTCCTCTCTTCCACATAATAGAGAGAGAGAGAGAGGATGTGCCCTTTTCTTTTTACTTATATGGTCATTCAATTCGTATGTTGAGCTTATTAAATGTCATTGATGTTTAGTTAAATCCAGCCTATATAATTTGGCAACATGTCAAATCAATCCATTGATGGTCACGTGTGTTAATATGTCACATTGAATATCAGTAAGTTTGTATCTTATTATTCACTGTTAAAAAAAAAAAAAAAAACACACTAACAAAATTGTTTATAAATGGATGATTTAATATATTTTGATGCCATAAAAAGTATTGTATCGTGATCATAAAAAACAATAACTTTAGTAAACGTTGCGTGCGATGTCAATATTTTCATTACCTTTTTCTTTGATCTTATTCCAAATTTTCAAATGAGGATAATGAGAGATTTGAATGAACGACCTCTTTTTAAGCATGAATTTCAATTGATTTAACTTAGTCATAAGTATAATGATTTTATCCTTAATCAACTTGAATGTGTCATTTGTTTCTTGGTTCTAAATTTCTTTCTAACCTCAACCAAGTCAATCGACTACTCGATTATGAGTGATCTAATATGCTTATTGTTTCTTCGATGCTCATATATAGATGTCTCATCAGCTCTAAAAAGATAGCCTCCCGATCAATAACAGCATATTTTAGTGCTAAATGGGGTGAAATTAAGAGCTTAATGGGCAGCTTATGGTGGGGGCGGCCAAACTTCTTTGTCATGGGTCCTACTGGAGCACTAAGTGTGGAATCCTAGGTACCCTCCCTCCGCTCCCATACGCCAACTGATGAAGAAACTACAGAATTCAAACAAATAATTCCTTTTGACCTATATATAGCACATATTAAAAGTGGGATTAAAAGGTAAAACATAGGTCAATCTCTCCAATTATAATAATATCAATTATTAAAAGTTTTATTACAACTAAACTAATTATTAAAATATGAACAGACACATGATAGTCGATCATAAATGTACTGGTAGCGTGATAGTTTCAACAAATAATTATTGAAATTATTTTTTAATTTACTATTTTTCTAATCTACTGTCGTTTTACATTGACCGAAGAAATACAAGGTACTGTTTGTTTGCTGTGAAAAAATGAGAAGAAAAAAGAAAAGCAGAGTGAAAAATGGTATGAACACAGAGAAAGAGATACATGAAATCTTCCCTTTTGTCGACCGATACGTCGCACTCATCACGCCCACAAGGCCACAACCCACGCTCCCATAAAATCACTCACCAGTCACCAGCTATCCCTCCTCCTCCTCCCAGCGAGATTCATAGGAACAAACTTCCACAAATATTAATTATTTATACGTTTCCCGCGTGTGCTTGTATTTATTAGACCAATCCATGTACTCATACGATTTATTGCTTCAAATCTACCACCCCCAACCATACCCAGTAAATTAAGACTAGACGGGAAGAAATGAGAGGATCCCACGTAGAATTTATACACGGATGTTGACTTTGTTCCCATCCAACCTGTTTGCGTCCCATTAGTCTGTGAGGTACAGTCCCGTTGTGCTGCTCTGTTGCTGTCAGGGCCATGATTGAATCATTGGGAAATGAAACATTAACAATATATATGTTATGTTTTTGAGAATAACTATAATATTATATATACCTGTTTTAAGAAAGGGTTAAATACCTCGTATCCCTTAGGGTTTCTCAACTTTATTTTTTTTCTATTGAGATTTCATTTTTATCACAGGATCTCATGAGATT
>NC_081548.1:24313431-24313563 GCF_901000735.1 Corylus avellana | reverse complement strand
CAAAATTTTAATTTTTTTAAAATTAAAAAAAAAAGTATTTAAAAAAAAAAAAAAAAAGGAAAAAACTGGCCACCCCCATCTGGCCGGATGGGGGTGGCCGAAACCACCCCCAGTACCCACTGGGGGTGGCCA
>NC_081548.1:24269933-24313394 GCF_901000735.1 Corylus avellana | reverse complement strand
TTTCCTTTTCTTTTTTTTTTTTTTTTAAAAAAAAATACATTTTTTTTAATTTTAAAAAAATTAAATAGGTGTCACGTGTCAACATCTGATTGATCCACGTGTCAGTCTTAACAGTCAACTAACGGATGGACTAAATTGATCTTTTATCAAAACCTCAGGGAGGTCCTGTGATAAAAATGAAACCTCAGGAGAAAAAAATAAAGTTAATAAATCCTAAGAGAGTTTGAGGTATTTAACCTTTTAAAAAATCATTTAATATAATATTTAGTTAATTATATTAAAAATATATTTTTTTCTTTTTATTTTTTAAAAAGATAAAAATATATTTTAAATATAATTAATTAAATATTATTCAGTCCAAATAAACTAAATAAAATTTTAATTCGTTTAACTTTGGGAGTTGGGTTTTTTTTTTTACTATTTTTTCTCAATTATGAAATCATCAATTGATCACTCTAAGGCTCCATTTTGATTTGTACGTAAAACTTATTCAAATTAGAAAAATATTTAGGTATAAAGCGGCCAAAGATTGAATTTTTCTATCGATTTTTAGAAAAAGGCCACAAGGGTAATACATATATATATATATATTAGAAATTTGGGGAGAAAGGGAGTGGGGTATGGCCCCTACGGCCATCCCTGCGTCTGTCTCTGCAGACTGCGGCAGGCGGCAGCACCTTCCTAGCTTCTCTCACAATCTGGGACAGCGTATGGGTCATTGACTCATTATATATACTGCATATGCAATCCCTACCAGCCTTACTGTAGGGTGGCCTGACGAGTTAAACTTGCCTGGCCTGTTGACTAGGACTAGTTTTTCTTATTTCTCAAGAGAATTTTGACTCTGTCAATTTATTTTTATTTAAATTAATTATTCTACATAGTAAATCTCAACAATTAAAAAAGGGTTTGAAGTAGTGAATCAAAACTGTCTGACCTAGCTAGCAAAAAAAGGAGGAGAATCTGATGAGGGATGAGGGTGCAGCGTGGGATGATGTATTGAATTGTCACTCTTAATGCAATCATATTATATGCGAGCAAAGCAAAAGCGTAGCTAAAAAAGTTGGGGTGTAATATGGAAACTTTAACGTGAGGAAAAGAATAACTTTTCGCTTCTTTTAGTTTTTATGCCTAAATCTCTAAAAGCTTTGAAAAAAGTTCATGCGCTTTGTTCCCTGCGCTCTGTGCAACTCCTAGTGTCAACTTTTATCGTCGCTTCTCTTCTTCTGTTTCCTTTTCTAAATTTTTTTTTTTTTTAAAAAAAAGAAAGCTTTTAGGGCTAGGTGCTATGGTAGGGACCATTAATCCTTCTTTCTATTCGCAAAAAAAGAAAAGAAAAGAGGAGTGATGTCCAGGGACCAAGACGATCTTCAACGAAATGACATTAAAACAACTCTAGATTTTTCCAAGTTGTTGCCTGCATTTAATTGAAAAATAAAATGAAAAATCCATGGAAGCTAACCTGATCAAGCACACTGGATAACTTGATATCAAAAGCAAGAAAAAGAAGGAAAAAAAGTCAAATGCAAATTTAGTTGACTAGTTTTTAACAACATAAAGTTAACCAAAGGACGCACTAACAACAAACAAGCAAAGCAGGGCTGCAGGAAGAATATAATTTTCGATCGCTTTTGCCTATTACACAGCTCGATGCATGGAAAGCCACTCCTTTTCATGATTATGAGCTACTGGGGCTCAGGTGCATTTGCTCTCAAAATTGACTGTTTTAGATTTCTTGAGGTTTTCTTTTGTTCTCAATTAATGTATCGTTAATTGAAGTACGTACTGTGGAAGTATTTGTACGTAGCAGCTGCTTTGACTTCCAAAAGGTGTCATGCTTGCGACAAGAAGGAGAAAACTATTTATTTAATTAACATCTATAAATGATAATTGGTATTAATTAGTGGCGACATCCTAATTATTAACATTATTATAAGGTACAAGGTCTTATATTAAAATGTTAGTTATTCATGATGGCTCTAGACCTCTAGTCCCTTCAATGTTCTTGCATGCGGACTGCCCTTTTCATGTGTATGTATATGACCTTTTCATGCAATGAAGACTATTTTAGCTTATGATTATGGTCCAAGTCTATTTTAATTTTCTTTGCATGCCTTCAAACCATAAGGTTGTGAGCTGCATGTGAGTAGATGGAAGAATTGATTTTTTTTTTTTTTTTTTTTTGAAATAGTAATGATAGAGGTAATGATGGATGGTGGTGATCAGGACAGTGACTAAATTCAAAATGTTTTTTTTTAAAAAAAAAAAAAAATTATATTGTTAATCCGAACAAGAGAAATTACCATTGAACATTTTTAAACTACAATTTGAAATAAAAGAATAATGCTAGAAGCTAAAGAAGGAAGATGGTGGTGGGAAAAAAGGACAACTGAGATGGATCATTTCGCTGTTTTGTTTAACAATGAATGATAGATCATGACACTATGTCACGTGATCAGGGAGAGAGAGAGAGAGAGAGAGAGAGAGAGAGGATAGTAAGCACATTCGCATTTGATTAGAAAAATGTGTCTTGTTGTTGGGTTGAACGTTAGAGAAGAGATGTGGGCAAGGTGTTGTCTTAATGAGTTAGAAATTCAAAACACGAATGATGAGGGCGATGACGATGGGTGTGATGTTGATTGGGGGGCGAGTCTCTTTCCAGCTCTACTGCCATGTGACTCTCTCTGTCTCTCATAGGGTACATATTAGGTGGATCGATCAAACCTTCTCTTTACATTTGTGCCATGCAACTCATATCCATTTTTATTATTATACTGGCTTCCAATACTTCCTGGACCCATATATATATATATACAACAAATCACCTCCAATATTCCACATCTTTATACCATCTATCTATATTTGTCCCTTGGATCTTAAATCTCTCTCTCTCTCTCCATTTTCGTAATATAGTGGTGCTTTTGTGCTTTGACTAATTAATTAGAGATTTCTGTCTATATGTCTAGATATGATAAAGTCTCGATGGCACCTAGCTTTTTCTTTCTTTATTAGAATTCTATGATTACTTTTGGTCTCTCGTGCTATTCAGCAATTTAGTAGTTTTACTGTGCTTTGCAGTTGCCAACCTTTGTATGTATGGGGTAGACTGTAGTCACTCTTTTTAACCCCAACAGAAGAAACCTTGTGGAAGTCAACTGACTAAGTGCTTTGCAAATTGCAATGGGGTCGGAACAATGGAAGTCCACTCGATGGCCTTTTGATCGGCCAGAAAAACCCCTCCTCTCTTTGGACGGAGGATTGTAGGGGATCTTTATCCCGAAACAATGGTCTCAACATGGGATGTGAATATTTTACTGAAATTTACTTTCCCCCCATTTTGATCTTTGGATTCTTCTACAATTCAATTAACAAAAATAAGCCTGAGAACTTTGCCACGCACCTCTGTTTTGCCTGCCCTTGGGACCTTTCAAGTCCATAGAGGTTCTTTCAAACAAGAGTTTGGTGGGGCTCTCTAAAAAAAAAAAAATAGTTTGGTGGGGCAGCTGCTTTTTGATTGAAAAGCCTAAACAAAGTTAATATTTATGGCTTTATCTCAATCCACACCGTCATTTGTTGAAAAACACATTGAAGGAGCATATCAAATCTACATTGATATGAAGACGACAGGTTAGACCGGAATCAAACCGTCCTATCTTCTTGTCAGTTCCACCAATGGGAAAGAGGAAGAAACATTCTAGCTACCTATACCACGAAAGCAACATCTACTTTTGCTTCAGACGAAGAATATACTTCAAGAATTATCAGACATATTATATGAATTAGATAGGAAGTAAATGATTTAGATCCCGTGCAATACGACACCCAATATGAGAGTTTACTCGGACCTTACCTGCTTGGTCAAGTGTTCGAACAGTTCAAGATTTAGACAGGCTCTCACATGAAAAACCCTTATTGCATGAAATCTTTGTCCATAAACAAATTTTTTTTTTTTATTATAACAAAACTACCTTATTGACGAGATCCGGTACAGAAATGAAATCATGATACAAACAGTACAACAGTTCCCATTGCAAAATTGCAGATTGGAGGCTTTATTTATAGGCTATTAATACTATGGCTAAAGAGAGAAACCAAAGCCCAGCCCAACCCCACAAGCCAAAAATAGACCAGCGAATGGGATAAAATAGCTTTTGGAAGAGTTACTTCTGCCATACTGCATATCTGTGGCCACAAGTTGCTAGTGTCCACTCTCTGCCCGCTGGACACCATGATCCATCACCAATCTTCATGCACACTTTCTCCCCAATGATTGCAGAGTAGAGATTTGGCTGTGCCTCCAGAATACTAATAGGTGATCGGCTGTTAATGTCCTGACGCTTTCGAACGTCAATCTGCAGATACATTTGAGAAGCTTGACTATGGTACGCTCAAAGAGGACAATTCAATAAGTGAAAATAGTTACATGGCATACCAGTTTCACAATTTGGTCATGCATGGAATCGCCCCAATCATAAAAATGGTCATAAAACACTGTTGGTATCCCGGGATGCGTGAGTATATATGTATAGCCCTGCAGAAATTGGAATCATAAGTCATTGCCAACAATCAAAAAATAGATAGAATTTCATGACATGCAAACATGCTTTCTTGAAGTTGGTGAAATTGATGAAGAGGGAGAGTGAAAATATCACTTTGAAGTTTGAACTGGGAGGCAACAACATTTTCTGACCTGTTTAAGACATTGACTGACAGAACTCATGAAATTAACTGCGGGCAATCTGAATTCTTATATGTGGGATATTATTCTTGCCATAAGCACAAGAAATAATTTTGATTGCCTCCGACACAAGACCAAGAGGATTTTAGTGTCTCCATTGTTCTCTGTTCTTATGTTGCACGGATACATGATAGGCATTTGGAATCCAACATGGTATGGGGCTCAAATCCAGCATTTCAAATGTATTTACAAGGGAAAGCTCACAAGGAAAATAATCTATCTGCAAAACTAGTTTAACAATGTCTGTCAATAGAAGAGGCACCTGTCTATGCCCATAATGGTACGTAGGATATGAATAGGGCATTTGTGGCTGAGTTACCAGCATACTTTTCTTTTCTTTTTCATTTTTCTCGTTCTAATTGGTATGATTTGAAGCTAAAATATACACCAACCCCAAGCCAGGCTTTTACCCTTGCAGATGAAATATTGAAGGTAAGGACTCGGGCACAGTTGTCAAGTGTGACTAATTCGAATCTAATCCACAACTTCCCTAATTGTTGAATCTCTCCTGAAAGGAATAGAGAATTTAACAAGACAATCTATGCACCATACAAATTCTGGCATGGATCGACACAGAAATTCGAAACCACATGACATGGACAATCACATATTTAGCCTCAACTCAACTAAGTCATAGATGTAATTATCCCTTGCCAATTAGATGAGTTACAAATTTGTATGATTAAATTAACAAGTTAAGTTCTTTGCTTGTTAAGATCTCAAAGTTAATAGAGACAAAACCTGGGACTCCTACCTGCAACAGAGTCCTTGATTTCTAACACTTACAAGTTGAGAGATGTTCTATTCCCAACAGCAGAAGATTAAACTTTAACAGATATATTACATATAGGAAACAAGTTTATGTACCTCCATAATGTGATTTGAAGGGAAGGGCCAATGAGCCTGCAAGAGTAAAAGACCAGGGTTAAGTGGTTTCCATACTTTCAGAAGATAAATTTTCAAAAACATTAAAACTGGTAACATAGACTGACAATAATATTTGACAAAAAGAAAATCTCAGACTATGTTGGTAATAAGTCAGAGTTGGAATGAGCCCACAACTGTTGAGTAAAACTGCAACCTATTACCTATAAATCTGGCCTCACTTGGGAATTTGTTGACCAGCAACCAAGTATTTTTCTTGGGTCAGCAGGGAGATTCTAATTAATGAACCTGACTCAGTAACCAACTTGATTTTATCGTAGGTATCAAAAAAAAATGCTCTACTGTCAACCTAACAAAACCTTAAGAGTAATGCTACCGACACTCCTGATGGGGCTTTTAAAATCACCCATTGGATGATGATGGTGGCTTTTACTCAAACCTTAATCACAACATTTTGTAGTAAGCTATCCTAGGACCTAACCTGAACCCTTTCTGTGTAACTCTGGATTCCAGTTACTCAATACCAACATTTGACACCAAAGACCACCTAAATTTTATTTGCAGTGGTTGGTGGCATATGTTAAATTTTGCGTACTCTACAATAATTTGATAGTAAGCAAAATAATAACAGATCATGTGAAATATGAACAAAAAGACATATATCAGAAGCGGGAGATGCTTCTCCTATTTGCCGCAATTTGCATAACAAAATTATACTCTCAATATATGTACTGAGCACAAAGGCAAGTGAAATAAACTCCTATAATTAACTGAGCACCAAGCAACACTAGGAAAGAACATTAAGTACCTGGGTTGAGCCTGTGTCATGGTTATCTATGAATGTGACAGCTCTTGAAGACCACCATCCCATCAAACCTGGTGGTTTCCCTTGAGGATCACGTAAACGCCAAAATTGTCCCTTAACAGCTTCCTACAAAGATAAACATAAATAAATATCTTTTCTAACTTAAAGGTATAAAACGTCAACGGAATCTGTAGTTTTTGCTGTAATTTAACTAATATTACGCGTATGGGTTATATAAAACTTACTGAACATATGCCTTAATCATTCCTGAAAACTAACATATTAAATGATTAATGTAAAAGACTCTGCTACCATATTTCTTTGACAGCATAATTACCAAGTATATAACAATTTGGAATACCTGAAGAATTCCCTTCGTTGTAAAGTCAAATGCAGTTGAACGCTGTCCTGTGCCATCAATCCAATTGATTATCTGCTGTCTATGGCTATCTGCAGGTAGAGTTTGCAAATGAATGGAAATATCAGAGAACTATCAATAAAATCATACTGAAGATTGGAATAGCATGCTCAGCACTAGATCAAAATTCAAATGAAGAAGACCAAGTGAATGTTTTCATTAGGGGCAAGGTAGCCTTCATAAATTGGTATTTATATTACCAACCTATGCCATTCATACAGAATACAATCCAGCACTCTGCGTATCTCTCTTAAACCTAAGTTACTACTCTGGAAAATACATTCCTGAACCCAAGGAAAAACTCCATCACCAAAACTCAAAAGAATTAGAAACAACCATAGTTGCCCAACAGGCCTGCTATTTAACATGGAATAAAAGAAAATTCATAAGAAACAACAATGCACTATTGACCAGTTATATGAGGAATTTGTGTCTTTATCTAAAGTCCATCCTCAAATGTACATAAGAACACATACATTAAATGAAGAGCAATTAGAGAACATGATATCTCATGTGTCGAAATAGTGCAAACCAAGATAAGTTCATATCTAAAATTTATCAGCCTCTGAAGCCAAAAATAACTAGTACATCTATCTAACAAAACATAGATAAATTACCACAAGGAACACTTGGGGAAACGATCAACCTCAAGAGTTACTTTCTTATTTTCTGTTTTTCTGATCTTTCCTTCCACAACTTCTAAGTTCTAGACAAATCACATATCTATCGATTCAGAGTTCAGCTTACTTTCTTTTTAACGACAATGCAATCAATTTTTTGGTCCATGAAAGACATGAATGTACCATACCTTGGTTATAGTCCAAGCCATGACCATTGTAATTGCAAGAATCCCAGTACTCCCCAACAGAAAATATTGGCATAGCTCCTTCAATATATTCTTTCACATATTTTGCTGAATAACTAAATCAAAACATTAAGGAGACATAAACAATCAGCGGCAAGTAAAGCCAATGAAGGACAAAATTGATTTCAAAGTGTAGGATCATAGTTACCCTCTTGCAAAATCAAAACGAAAATCTTGAAAGCCAACACTATTTCGTAGCCACTGGAGCCATGCAATAATATCTTTTCGAACAAATTGTTGGCTATGATCAATATTTGGAACCCCATGGAAGTTGTCCCCGGTACTTCGATTACCCTAGAACATAACGGTACAGAGACATAATAAAAAATAAATGTTAGCATCTATCATGCCATATTGAAAATACATTAGCTAGAATAAATATCATTACCAATCCGCCAGTACAAGATGTGACAGCGTGTTCATCCCATGCTAAAGGAATTCCATCATAACGGTTATACATTCCCCCATGCCCTTGTGATGTTCCAACACGATGATTGATTACTATGTCGGCCATTGCTCTAACTCTGTATTGCTTCATTTTTTGAAGCAAAGTTTTCAACAGGTGCTCAGAACCATATGAAGAATTGAGGGAATAAAGGTTCTGTGGAAGGTAGCCTGTAAGTGAGAGGAACATGACATAAAACACAGTGAGCGAATTTAGTACGCGTGTAAAAGATAAGAGATGAATCTAGAAGTTTAATGAATCAATGTCTCCAACCTTCAGGTGAGAAGGAATGACTTGCTGGTGGCAACCATGCTGAAGTAAACCCAGATTTTGCAATATCAGGAACTTTCCTTTCCAAATTTCTCCACCAATCATGTTTATGAGATTCCCAGTTAAAAGCCTGTAAAGCATGTTTTTTTGTCACCATCTACTTGCTTCAATGTTCTTGAAAGGTTTAAGCATTCAAAAACCAAGATCTGGTATGATATGGTTGAATGGACTAAACCCTGATATATTTCAAAAATAAAGCTACAAAAGCTGCAAGTAATAGACAGAAGAAGAATCCCATTTGGACAAAATTCAATTGTTTTATCTTATAAACATTACAGATTTTAAGTGTAGAATATAGATGGCAATAATGGTCCCAGTTATGGTTTTCTGTTCTATGGGGACATTAAGAAACAACATCCTTGTCAAATTACCTGAAAAAGAATTTCTCTTCCATTGCGTATAACCACGTCTGCAAATGAATCGAAAAGCATAGTTTATAATCATTAAAAAGATCCACATCTTTTCCTTCACAAGCCCAAAATTCTAAAATAACAATAAATCTGACAATACTAAATTCAGCCTTGTGTTTCTTTTAGTATTAAGAAATAAGCTAAATATTTATTTTAGTCCTTGAAAAATAACATAAAATTTTAATTTGATCCTTGAAGTCTAGAAAGCTACAATTAAGTACCTAATTAATTTTAAAAGTCATAATGAAGTTCTTCTGTTAAATTTGACTGACATAAATTAATGATGTGCTGGTGTTAATATTTGCATGTGTATCAAACCTAAGAATAACAATGATATATCATGTCAACATACTTTTTTAAGTAAAAAAGTTTTGTATTTAATTAATAACAAAATTATATAATTTAAGAGTTTATTTGTTGACATTGCTATATCCTTTAGATAATTGGCTATCTAGCATAAGGCATGTTAGTTAAAATGTATGTTTAATACTTTCCATCATATCTAACTAACAAAAGGACCTAATTACGACTTCTAAATTATTTAATACTTGATTATACCTTTTTAAACTTCAATCACCAATTTAAAACTTCATGTATTCTACAGACACCCTAAGAAATATTACTAGAATAGAAGAAAATTCATGTACATAGGAAGTATACACAAACTTCCCCCGAAAAAATTACGTTTGATTTCGACTTATGTTTCATTGGCCACTATCAATACAAATTAGAGAAACAAGGATCATGTAAGCCCCTCATTTTGCTATCTCCAGTTCCATTCATGATCTATACATTATAGCCCTCATTTCTTGAACCGATAATTCAGCTTTATTAAAATTATATTCCTTTCCTTTCCTTTGTTTCTTCTTTATATATTAGTCTGTGTATCTTAATACATAGAAGCATCAGATTTCTTTAGTTCTCATCATCTATCTCAATATTTAATTCATCCCAAATTATTATTTATTGGGTGGCTATGCTTCGATATATAACCAAATTTACAAGCATAATTATGTGGACAAGACACAAAACAATTGCCGAGCCTAAACTATGTCAATTCTGAAGTACATTTAAAAAGCATTCACATCATGAGATACTAAAGTCCTTTCTTAATGAAAGTAACCATTATTTTTCTTTCAATATCAAATGATGTAATCCATCTTAATCCCACTGACATTCTAATTAGCAAGATACCAAGGAATAATATGCATTCCCAAAGGGTTTAAAGAAAAAGGGAATACCAAGATCATTCTGCTGATTACTTTCATAAGAACTCTGCAATTTCAACAAACAGTAAGGTTAGAGAAAGAAAAGACAAATGAAAGTCCAAAAACTATATTTATCACAACAAAAAAATGGTTGAAAAGTTTCATATATGAAGAAACAAATTATTAAAAACTTCTGGCTTTATTGAGATAGAGAAAGAGTTAAAGCAGGATTCATACATTGCTCTGGTTACCCATAATGAATCAGGGGATAGTCGTCCAAATGTTGACGCCGGATCGCACAGTATACAGCACAAAGAGATATCCTGCATCCACATTAAACTCACTACTTATGGCTTCCGTTCGACTTATGGTTGTCAAAAAGAATGAAAGATAAGAACCAAGCTGTGCCCAACACGTCTGAGCATTATTGACACTTCCACATACTTTCCATAAATAGATTGAAAAACCGAACAATAAAGCATAATTAAACTTATAAATGCTGCTATCGTTTGTAAACAAACAATTTTATCCTAGAGACATGATATGAACTACTCAGAGACACTCTCACTAACTCAATTTTGATACCATAAATAATTTGTTTAACTAATCACTTGTTAAAGTTTTAATTAAATGATTAAATTTATTTTTTTCTATCAAATTAAGCTTTTAGGATATTTGATTATTTAAGATGGTGTCAAAGCAAAGCTTGACTTTATAGATTAATCCTTGTTTCAGTTGAATATCTCATGATTACGAACTTGACTTTATAGATTAATCCTTGTTTCAGTTGAATATTTCACCAGTTGGACTTCACTTGTTGAGGAGGAGTTTGAATATGCAGTGAGGTGAGTTTTTTAAATTATTAATTAAATGATTAAATTCAACATTTCTTATACAAGATGATTTAACGACACTAAGATCATTAGCTCTTCCCAAAAAAACTAAAAAAGAATCAGAGGCTCATTCAAACCAACCAAGAACCGTAAAGATAGCACGAAATATTATTCTTTCTACATGTTTTATTTTCGTATTAGAAGCAAGACTTATGCAACTATCAATGAAGTAGCATTTTGCAAGCATTTAAACTCAACAAGAAAATATAGAAAACCCAGGAACATTCAACACCAGAAGAAGCTACATACCAAAAGCTTAAAGGTTGCGATCGCCGCGTGGGTTATGCGCTTGCTGTCTTCTGCCAATAAATAGAAAGAAAAAGTTGGAGATTCGGCCGAGACCACCGAATTGGAATCACGCAGCTCCATCCATCCATAAGATGAAAATTTTAACAAGAAACAAAAGCTATCAGAGAATCTTGAATTTATGCGATAAACTGATTTGATTACGCAACGAAAGCCGCGGGTTCCGAATTTCACAACTGGAAACGGAATGAAAGAAAAAGGGAATCTGCTTTTTGAATTGGGGGATCTCAACGTTCCATTTCGATGCCGCGGTGGAGGGAATGTTCATATTCAACGGTAAGAGTGCTACGCTGTGTCGGAGTCTCAGGGCGTTCATTGCGGTCCAGCGTCTCGTGCCAGTTGGTTTGGTTCTGCGTGTCCGTACTGATCGCGTGGCGATCGCGTCGTGGTGGAGTAAGGTGATGTGCGTGGTCTAGCGCACACCTGTGTGCCCAAAGCTTGAGCATTAAGCAACGGCCAAGTGCGCGAGCGGGATGGGACTCGAGAGGTTGAAAACGACGTGGACACTGTGCGTGGTGGATTCTGACATGAGACATGCGATTTAGCATTTTCTAGAGTTAAGATTTTTTGGGCAGCTTGGCCGCTTGGGGTCATCCAGCGTCTGCCAAATCTGACGTGGCTAATTTTTTATTTTTTATTTTTTTTTATTATTTATTTTTTTTTATAATAAAAAATTAAAGAATAAAAATACTAAAGGAAAATTTAAATTTAAAATATTAACACTAAATTTGAAGTATTAGTACTAAATTTAACATTATCAATTCTTTTTTGAGTGATACAAATTCCTAAAGGGTTAATATATGTCCTACGTTAAGCTGCCTTTTGGCAACCGCATAGCATAACTCCATTTTCTCACTATTTTTTCAACGTTATCCGTTCATGTGTATGTCAGAATGTAAAATAACATTTTTCTTTTGCTTTGGGGACATAATATTACACTAGGAGTAGGATGGAAAATGCTAATAGTGTTATAATCATTGACAATGCTTTTTAAAATGTGATTTTTACTTCAATTGTGATGTAATACATAAAAATAAAATAAAAAGTACTTTTAAATATTTTGTATTTTGATTTAAGATACATGTTATACAATTATTTTTTAATTATTATTTTTTTATAAATTCAATAAGACAATTATCAGATTTGTGGACTTTATACAAATTTAATGGTTGATTTGTCTTTTCACTATGGAGATAATTGAAAGAAAATGAATTATATCATTTTTCTTGATAAAATGTGCTTTTTACTTTTTAATTGTAATGTAATACAAAAGTAAAAGTAGTTTTGAATATTTTATTTTGAGTTATTTGTTATTTTTATTTCTTTTGCTTCAAACAATAAGGTGTCGTTAAACAAGCCCTAAGTCTGTTTGTTAATACTTTTTTATGGGGTTTTTTTGTTTGAATAAGTGTGGCATAATGGTGAAAATCGTTTTGACCGTGTTAATGAAAATTTTCGAATAGCAAGACTGACGATGAGGCTTTTGCAAAATAAAGAGAAAAAATCACTGAAAATCTATGATCTCGATGATGATCAAGGAAGCCTCTAATACTTAAATTAATATGTGGTTCTCTAAGAGAAAAAACTTGAAGGAAAGAGTAAGAGGAAGAAGATAACATGTGTGTGCGAGAGTGAGGAATGTGTGGGTACCTAATTTGGGGGATGTGTCTCCTTTTTGTATAGTGAGTAATCCTAACAAAACTCATAGACCAATTGATAAGAAAAAATATAAAATTACTAGGCTAGTTTTTTTATTTTTAATATATATATATATATATACTATTAACTTTTTGTTTTCAAAATATTATTTCTAATATATATGAACTTTTTTTGTTTAAATTTTTACTTTCTGAGTCAATCGAAAAGGCAAATTAATTTCTATTGTTATATTTTTTTTCCCAAATATTTAATGCTTGTCAATCCCAACTAAACACACTGTGTTGCCACGTCAGCATATTAATTTTTTTTATTAATTTAATTTAAAAATTAAATCTAAAAAAAAAAAAAATTGAAGGAGTGGCCAAAATAGTTTAGTTTAAACACTTTTTAAGGGATGGGAATGGTTGGACTTGGAACATATCTTAGAGTGATGATGTGGTGTCCTTAAGGAATAGTTCAATCGGTTGTGAACTACGCCTCATGAAATAAAGGTCACTAGTTCAAATCTTTCTCCATTTACCTTTATGTCCCTAAGGAACAGCTCAATTGGTTGTGGACTACGCCTTGTGAAGCTGATGTCACTAGTTCGAATCCCCCTCCCCCATCCTTTTTTTTTTTGGTATTTTTTGTATTATTGAGTATTAAATTATTTTTGTCACAAAATTAATAATAAAAAAAAAAATCAAAAATCAAACGAGTCAAATTTTAGGCAGATTTACTTAAAAAAAAAAAAAAGAAAAAAAGAAAAAAAAAAAATTAGGCAGAGTTTATGAAATTTGTTACAAAAATTAGAAACCAAAAACCATTTGATGGCTAAACCTAAACTCGTGTAAGGTTGAAGTTCTGAGGTTTTGCCGCCATAGTTCCTACACGGCCACGCACGAACCGAGTTGATGAGTGTCGCTCTTTCTTCTCAGTATCGCTCTTTCTTCACCGCGCTTTCAGAATATACCCATCAAAAGGACCTACGAAAAGGCAAGGCTCTCCACGCTCAGATCATCAAGACCGCTTCGTCCACTTGCGTATACCTTGCTAACAGCCTCATCAACTTCTACGCCAAATGTGGGCACTTGGTTAAAGCCAGGCTTGTGTTTGAGAAAACAAGCGACAAAGACGTGGTCTCATGGAACTGCCTCATCAATGGGTACTCTCAACAGGGCCCTACAGGGTCTTCCTTTGTCATGGAACTCTTCCGACGTATGAGGGCAGAGAATACTGTTCCAGAAGCCCGCACTTTTTCCGGTGTTTTCACTGCCGCTTCAAGTACGTCGGATATTTTCGGTGGTCGGCAAGTTCATGCGCTTGCTATCAAAACTGCCAGTTTGTCTGATGTTTTTGTTGGGAGCTCGCTTCTGAACTTGTATTGCAAAGCGGGTCTTCTATTCGAAGCTCGCAAGGTGTTTGATAAAATGCCGGAGAGGAATTCGGTTTCTTGGGCTACAATTATTTCTGGGTATGCAATGCAACGAATGACTGGAGATGCTTTGGAGCTTTTTGAATTGATGCGTCAGGAAGAGGAGGTCGAGAATGAGTTTGTTTTGAGTAGTGTTCTTAGTGCATTGGCGAGTCCTGAATTTGTCAATATCGGTCAGCAAATTCACTGCCTTGCTTCTAGAGGTGGGTTGTTATCATTTGTTTCTGTTGAAAACGCTCTTGTTACAATGTATGCAAAATGTGGGAGTTTAGATGATGCACTTAAAACGTTTGAAGAGTCTAGTGATAAGAATTCAATCACGTGGTCAGCTATGATTACGGGTTTTGCCCAAAGTGGGGATTCTCATAAGGCTTTGAATTTGTTTTCACATATGCATCTCTCTGGGATTAAGCCTAGTGAGTTTACTTTTGTTGGGGTCATCAATGCTTGTAGTGACATTGGTACTGTTGTAGAAGGAAAGCAAATGCATGGCTTTTCCTTGAAGATGGGATATGAATCCCAAATATATATAATGACAGCTTTGGTTGACATGTATGCCAAATGTGGTAGCATAGCTGATGCTCGGAAGGGATTTGATTATTTACAGGACCCTGATATTGTTCTGTGGACTTCTATGATTGGAGGATATGTACAAAATGGCGAGAATGAAGGTGCTTTGAATTTGTACTGTAGGATGCAGATGGAGGGTATTATGCCCAATGAGCTTACCATGGCTAGCGTCCTAAAAGCATGTTCTAACCTTGCTGCTTTGGAGCAAGGAAGGCAAATTCATGCCGGTATTGTTAAGCATGGATTTAGTCTTGAAGTTCCAATTGGAAGCGCTCTTTTGACCATGTATGCAAAGTGTGGGAGTTTGGAAGATGGGGGTTTTGTGTTTTGGAGGATGCCTATGAGGGATGTGGTGTCATGGAATGCAATGATATCTGGCCTTTCACAAAATGGGCGTGGTCATGAAGCTTTAGAACTATTTGAGGAGATGCAACTGGATGGCACAAAGCCAGATTACGTGACATTTTTGAATATTCTCTCTGCTTGTAGCCACATGGGATCAGTGGAGGGAGGTTGGGTTCATTTCAAGATGATGTTTGATAAATTTGGCTTAGTTCCAAGAGTAGAGCACTATGCTTGCATGGTTGATATCTTGAGCCGTGCAGGAAAGCTCAATGAGGCTAAAGAATTTATTGAATCTGCAACTGTTGATCATGGTATGTGTTTATGGCGTATCTTATTAGCTGCTTGTAGGAACTATCGCAATTATGAATTGGGAGCCTATGCTGGAGAAAAGCTAATGGAGCTAGGCTCACAAGAATCATCCGCATATATTTTGTTGTCAAGCATCTATAGTTCCTTGGGTAAGTGGGAAGATGTGGAACGGGTTAGAAGGATGATGAAACTCCGAGGGGTGAATAAGGACCCTGGGTGCAGCTGGATCGACTTGCAGAGTATTACTCATGTGTTTGTTGCTGGAGAGCAGATGCATCCACAGATAGGAGAAATACGTGCAGAGCTACGGATGTTGACCAAACAAATGAAGGATGAAGGTTATGAACCCACTTCTGAATTAACTTCTTGAACTTTTTGAGATTACTAGGGAGTTTACTTCGGGTGTCCGCCGTTATTCATTACGTTCTTTGACCAATAATGGATTTTTTTCTTTTTGCTAAAAATCTAATGATTTTAACCATATTATATCTACTTTCTCAACGAGTAGCGAGATAAAGATGATTTCTCATTTTCTTTCGATAGTAATGCTATGACTATAATTCTTTTATAATTTTTATAATCCTTATAAAGATTATTGGAGTCACCTTGGCCACAAAAAAATAAATTTAACATCCTTCAATTATATGCTAACAATATTAACAAGTTGTAAAAAAGTTGCAGGCCTAACATTTTTTTTTTTCTTTCAAAAAAAAAGATAAAGAAAGAAAATGAGTGATGCGGCCCTATATAAATCTAATATACACATTGGATTTATATATGAGTTCCTATAATCTACAATTAGCAAATGTGGATGGGTGCCTAATTTAGAATCTTAGATGACTGCCTTAACTTTTTCCTACTTGGAATCACTAGCATCATGGTTCTTCAACGTTAACCTGCCTCGTAAAGTATTTGCCTAGATGTCAATGACTAAGTGAAAAATGTTTATAAACCCTTATCCACTATATTAGTAAAAGTTTTCCTCCTGCTCGACTTAGAGAAATTTCTTGTAACTTCGTGTATTAAATTAAAATTTTCTACATGCATTTTGTGGTCGCATCTTTAGATAATCTATTTTTTTTTTTGTTGTTTTTTCATTTTACCAAGTTCCTCGTGTTGCCCCCGCTACGCTTACAGTATTCTCTATCCTTTCTCTCCAAGATTCTTTAATTTTGATTTCATACTAGGGTTTTACGAGGGTATAGCAATACACCCCAAAAAAGGCAACGCTCAAAAACTGTAATGGATATGTCTTCCACCTCCTACAAACCCCTCACAAACCAATGAAAATGGAAAGCCCAGATATCAAAACCACAAGATCTCCACCACCGCCTCAAGAACCCGAACCCGAACCTAAGAAGCTCAAAATGTCAACCACCACCACCACCTCGGACGACGAGGACCCCAGCGCCGCCACGACCGGACCCGGAACCGTCAAAAAGCAAAGGTACAAGCGCCGCAAAATCGCGATCCTCTTCGCGTATTGCGGCGTTGGCTACCAAGGCATGCAAAAGAACCCAGGTGCCAAAACAATCGAATCCGACCTCGAAGAAGCGCTTTACCTCTCCGGTGCGGTGCCCGAGCAGGACCGCAACAACTCCAAGCGCTACGATTGGGCTCGCTCAGCCCGGACCGACAAGGGGGTCAGCGCCGTGGGCCAGGTCGTCTCGGGCCGGTTCTACATCGACCCGCCGGGCTTCGTCGAGCGGCTAAACTCGAATCTCTCCTCTCAAATCCGGATCTTCGGGTACAAGCGCGTTACGGGGTCGTTTAACGCCAAGAAGTTCTGCGATCGGAGGAGGTACGTGTATCTAATACCCGTGTTTGCGCTTGATCCCTCTTCGCATCGCGATAGAGAGAGCGTTTTGGCTAGTTTGGGGTCTGGAAATGCACTCGTTAAGTGCTTGGAATGCTCCGAGAGAGGCCGTAAGGTTGTAGGTTTAATGGGTAAGCGTAATTTCGAATTTAAAGCTGTGAGTTCCGATTCAGGCATTTCGTCGAACAGTGGGGATGCTCTGCAGGAATCTAACGTCAAAGAGGAAAACACGGTTTATTTGGAAAATGCCGGCAATGAGAAGTTAATGTCTGAATCTATGGAGGAACCTAAGGTTGTAGATGACAACAGACCTTCTGAAATTGCGGTTGACACTGTAGTTGCTGCCCCAAACGAGGTTACTGATGAGAAAGTAAATGGAGAGGAGGTTGCAAAGGGAAGTGGGTTTTGTTATGGTGAGAAGGAGAAGGAGAGGTTTAATAGGATCTTGAAGCACTATGTGGGGACTCATAACTTCCATAACTTCACCACCAGAACAAAAGCCGAGGACCCTGCTGCTCATCGCTTCATTGTTTCGTTCGAAGCAAACACCACAGTGACGGTTGATGGTATTGAGTTTGTCAAGTGTGAAGTTATCGGGCAAAGCTTCATGCTTCATCAGATTCGAAAAATGATTGGGGTTGCTGTGGCTATCATGAGGAATTGTACTCCAGAGGCATTGATAGAAAAAGCTTTGCAAAAGTAAGTTTTCCCTTTATTGTTTGTGTTTATCACTGCATATGTATTTGAAATTACAATGTGATTCTCATTACATGTATGAACAAAAATTTAGGGATGTTAACATTAATGTGCCAACGGCTCCTGAGGTTGGTTTGTACTTGGATGAGTGCTTCTTTACATCATATAACAAGAAATGGAAAGACAGCCATGAAGAGGTGTCAATCAAAGCATATGAAGAAGAGGCAGAGGAGTTCAAAATGAAGCAAATATACTCTCACATTGCCTCAACGGAGCATAAAGAAGGAGCCGTGGCCCTCTGGTTGCATTCTCTGAACCACCGTAATTATCCAGATTTACGCGTTGCCAGTGATGAGGACCCAAATAATGAGAAAAGTGATGAAATGAAGAACATGGCTGAGTAAATTGTTCTTGCAGGATATAGGATTTAGAATGCTGCATTGCTGCTACATCTTTTAGAAAATTTCACATCTGTTGGATGTCATAGCCAAAAAATATATTCTGCTTTCATTTCATAATTAGATTCTTATGAACCTCTATAAAGTAATCAGTTTTTGTAATGTTATAACTTTTTGGTCGATTCATTACATAAATCTTATGATTACAGGAACGTTTGTCAGGCTCTAGAAGTGTTGGTGCTTCTCTTATGGCATATGGTTTATTTGACTTGTTACTGCAGTTTGATCCCCTCCCTTCTCTAGTTAGTTTCAGCATGTGACATTTTCATTAAGCCCATTTTTTTTTTTTTTTTTTTGGATCTCTTGTTTGAGTTATTTAGTTGTTTGTCTGTTTTCCACTAGCAGTCAATCACTGGAATTTTTTTGGGCAAAAATAAACGGCGGAAATTGTACGAATGGGGAGAATTCCGGTTATTTTTTCATTGCCGGCAATCTCCACTGTTTAGGGATAAGCCAAACTCTCGGAGTTTAGGTCTGGGACAATGGTCACAGGATTAGTCAGATTGAAAGGTAGAATTTTACTCTAATAGGCAATAGCTTCTGATTGTTAAGATTGATGGGCCTAAGTTTTAGTAAAGATGTTTCTGTACCAAAAGGAGGGAGGGAGAGGTTAGGGGGTTGAGAAGAATATATTATATTTACATTTTCCTCCCCCTCTTGGATCTCTTGGGAATAAAGCCTCATATTACAAACACTCCTGCTTATGTGGCACGAAATAAGGAAATCAAATCAAAAGGAGCTCATGTCAAAAATATTCGACTTTTGCACTTAAAAGTATGCGTGGGAGTAAGTAGTAGTGTGTATAACATTTTTGTTTTAAGTTTTTTGAGACGGGTGTAGCTTTAGGTGGCCAACAAATATCAAATGTTACCATTTTTTTTTTTTTTTTTTAGTATTATGCTATAATGATTATTTTTTTTTTAATTAGTGTAGTCGGTGTAAGATAGGTATTGCAACTAATCCAAATCCAAAAGCAACATATAGAACCTCGTATTGTAACACTCCCTTGTTCTGTCGGACGAAGTAATGTCGGTGGGCAATGACAAAACATCTCAAGTAAAGCATATAAACAAATCAAATTATTGAATAAAAAGGAAAAGGAGTGGAAAAAAGAAAAAGCAAAGGAAAAGTAAATTCAGGCTAAAAAGCCAAAGGGTCCATGTTAAAAGATTTTTTTTTTTTATAAAAAAAATGCTAAAGAGCAAAAAAAAAAAAAAAAAACATTTTCGGAGCCATAAAGGCAGATAAAAGCAAAAGAAAAAGTACTTTCATGCTAAAAACCAAATAAAGCAAGAGGCTTTTGTGACTCGGCAATTGGCAAGGATCAAGAATTTCAATTCATTCATGTTAAAAATAAAAGCATAAAGAAAAATAAATTCAGGCTAAAAAAACGAAAGATATATTTGGATGATTAATAAGCATTGAAAGATATATTTAGATGTCAAAATAAATAAAGGCAAAAGGAGAAATAAGTTGGAACTAAAAAGCAATTCACATGAAAAGTGAAAGCGAATCAAAGCAAATGGAAAACAAAAGTCATGCTCAGAAGCAATAAAAGCAAATAAAGCAGAAGTAAAGTAGTAGATTCATGCTAAAGGAGCAAATAAAAGCAAGAGGCCATTTGAGAGAAACTTCAATTCCTGGAAAACGAGACGTTCGTGGATAGACGGAAAGAGAGAGAGAGAGAGGTGTCTCCAAAAATGGCCGCTGCTGACTGGACCCATCTTCCTGGAGATCTTCTTCAATTCATCTCCAACAAACTACCCATTTATAGCGATTACGTCCGATTCCGAGCCGTGTGTCACAAGTGGCGATCCTCACTTCCAAAGGCCCCGCGCCACCTCCCCCCTCAACCCCCCTGGCTCTTGCTTCCCCTCTCTGCTAGTTCCCAATCCCAATCCCACCGGGCCTTCTACGACCTCTCCACAGGCAAAATACACCATCTCGAGCTCCCAGAAGCTTCCCGCCCCGATCTTCGCGTCGGCTCTTCCAACGGCTGGCTCGTCACCCTCGACAACTCCCCAGCCATTCTTCTCCTCAACCCTCTCACCAAAGCCCAGATCAACCTCCCTCCGCTCTCCTCCTTCCCCAACGTCGTGAGCTTCGACAACTTGGAAGTCGATAACGAGTACGCGATCCGAGACGTGTCCGGGGAGATCTACCGACTAAGTTTGAGGAAAATGCGTGACTCGTTTATCAAGAAACTCGTTCTCCCATCAGGACCAGTCAACAACGACAATTTCGTTGCAATGGCGATTCTCTCCAAGACCGGTGATTTGGCCTACTGTAAGAAGGGCGATCAATCTTGGACATTAATTAGCGACGTGGGACTTTCCTGCTACGACCTTACCTATTACAAGGAGCAATTCTACGCTTTGGATGGAGAAGGAGCAATCGCGGTGTGCGATGTAAATGGCCCGTCGCCTAGCGTTTCGGACCTTTCGGTTGTCATACCGCCGACGCAACATCTCTTTGCCGTCTTGTGTTTGGTAAATTTAGGGGACGACGAGTTGTTAATTGTAGCACGCTATCTGGGTGCTGAACTTGAATATTATGAACTTGATGGGCCTGAGATGTATTTCAGGACGGATGGGTTCGGGGTTTTCAGAATGAATTGGAGCGGGCCGCAGTGGGAGGAGGTTGAGAGCTTGGGTGACTGGATGTTGTTTGTAGGGAAAAATTCCGCAGTATCGTTGTCCGCTTATGATGTTCGACGATGTTTACGGAATCCTGAATATTTGAATCCGGCTTCTTTTCCTTTTTATGGTGAATTCTTGGAGGATTGTATCTATTACTCGGATGATTATCGTGAACCCAACTATGATGGTGCTTATGGTTCGGATACAGGAATCTACAGGTTATGGGATAAAAAGACTCTCTCTTTACCCCGTCCCTGTTTTGCGGGAACTCCGTATTCACTTTGGGTTACACCGAACCCAGCCTAACGTTGGATCTTGTCGCGTGGGCCAAGTAATTTTTCTTTTTTTTTAAAAAAAAAATAAGTATGTTATGTTTGTTTCTACAAGACGTGTGATTTCCATGAATGTAATTATGTGAATGGACAGTCTTATTGAGGGGTCATGAACTCGATCATAAGGATAACAGTCCTATGTTGTGTGTGTATATTTATTTCATTATATGAAATTATGTGCAACTTTTCATCTTTCTATGTATATATGTTTAATTAATCCATCTAGAAACATTTAGATGTCGTTTCATTTTTCTATGTGTATGCATTTTTAATTGGTCTGTCAAAAACATTTAAACGTCTTTTCATTTTTCTGTGTGTGTATATATTTAAATAATCTATCGAGAAACATTCAAATGTTTTTATCTTCGTATGATTCAACACAAATTAATAAAAAAAAAATGTACACAGAGAATCATTTTAATGTCTTTTCATTTTTCTCTATGTACATTTTTAATTAATTTATCGAAAAACATTAAGATGTTGTTTCATTTTTCTATGTGTATGCATTTAATTAACCAACCACAAACATTTAAAGTCTTTTTATTTTCCATCAAGAACATTCAATTGTATTTCATTTTTCATTATGATTCTTGGGCACATTTATTAAGGTGTCCAATTAAACACTTTTATCACACCTTTAAATAGTTCCTTCGTGTACAGTTTGCTTTAACCCATAAGTATGGCCGTCGACTGGACCCAACTTCCCGGAGATATTCTGCAATCAATCTCCAAGAAAATCACCGTTTCCGGTGATTACGTCAAATTCAGAGCCGTGTGTCCCGAGTGGCGTTCCTCACTCCCAAAGTTCCCGCGCCACCTCCTCCGTCAATTCCCATGGCTCATGATTCCCTTCTCCCAATCCCAATCCCATTGCTCCTTCTACGACCTCTCTACCGACGTGACCCACGTTCTCGAGCTCCCTGAAGCTGCTCGACCCGATCTTCGCATTTGCTCCTCCAACGGCTGGCTTGTCATCTTTGACGACTCCCCAACAATCCTTCTCCTCGACCCTCTCACTGGGGCCAAGCTTCACCTACCTCCGCTGTCCTCCTTTCCCAACGTTGTGAGCTTTGACCGCTCTAAAGTTGGTAAGGAGTACGCAATTCTAGGCGATTCCGGCGACATTTACCGGCTTAGTCTAAGGCAAATGCGCGACTTGTTTATTAAGAAAATTGTTCTCTCTTCAGGCCCCGCGAACAATGACAACATGGTTAATGCGTTGGCGATTCTTGGTAAGTCTAACGATTTAGCTTGCTATAAGAATGGCGATCAGTCTTGGACTTTCTTGGACAATTTTTGTCTTTCTTGGTGTGATGGTATATATTACAAGGAGCAGTTCTACGTTGTTTCTCGCGATGGAACTATTGCTGTGTGCGATGTAAATTGTGAGATGCCAATCGCTTCTCTAATTTACGCGTTTCATCTGTTTTCCGTTATCTCTAAGATGCATTTGGTGATTTCAGGAGATGACGAGTTGTTACTGATTCTTCGCAATTTTTCCATTGATGGTAAACGCCCGGATAATAAGTTATACCTAAAAACGACGGGGTTTGATGTTTACAGAATGAATTGGGGCCGGCAACCGTACTGGGATAGAGTCGTTAACTTGGGTCGGAGGTTGTTGTTTATTGGGGAATATTCATCTGTGTCATTATCTGCTTATGATGTTCGAGGATGTGTAAGGAATCCTAGCTTCTCATCTCCCTATTATGGACAATGTTTAGGGAATTGTATATATTTCACCGATGATCGTTTTGTTTACTATGGTGATGGTACGGTTTATGTTTTGGATAGAGGCATCTACCAGTTAAGGAACGAAAAGATAATAGCTTTTCCGGGTCGTGCGAGAGATCCGCATTCAATTTGGTTTATACCGAGTACGAAAGACGAGAATCTAATTGCAGATAAGAAGATTTGAGTTTATTAAGTGAATGTCTAAAGTAATATTATGTTTACCGACTTACTCTCATAGTGATGGTGTGTTGATTTGAAAGTGTTCATCTCTCTTTAGATTATTGTTTATTAAATAAAGAAAAATAAATCAAGGATTGATTGTCATTGTCCGTATCAGCCCAATTTGCAGTTGTTTTAAATTGTGTCTTTCATTCTACAAAATGTCATTATTTGAAAGAGTAATATTATATGTAGGATTTTCATTTTTTTTATCCTACCAAAAGTAATGTGACATTTTAAATAATTATTAAATTTAAGATTCATTATTAGTAAATTTTGATCTATCATAACTGACTTTATAAGCAAGACCAACCGCTAGTGTATTGAAAGATTGGAAACCAATTCTATTTATTTCTTAGATAAGTGTATGCGCATGCACAAAAGATGGTTTCCCGTAAAGAAATGATATACGTAGGATTTTTAATTTTTATTTTTATCCTCTTCAAAGAAATTGTGATTTTAAAATTATTATTATATCAAAATTCAATCTACATTTGCATAAAAAAGGAAAAAAAGAAAAAAGAAAAAGGAAAAAAAAAAAAACATTGACAATTTCAAAGCCATGCTAACCCATCGATTAGGTGATATAATTTCCATCCGATGAGATTTTTTACTTGATATCATAAACGTATAAGTTATAACGTATTAATATTAGGGTTAAATACCTCAAATCCTCCTGGGGTTTAGCAACTTTATTTTTTTTCTCCTAGAGTTTCACTTTTATCACAGGACCCCCTGGAGTTTTGATAAAGACCAATTTAGTCCATCCGTTAGTTGACCGTTAAGACTGACACGTGGTCCAATCAGATGTTGACACGTGGTACCTATTTAATTTTTTTTATTTTTTTTTAAATTAACAAAAAATTTTTTTAAAAAAAATTAAATAGGTGCCACGTATCAACATCTGATTGGTCTACGTGTCAGTCTTAACGGTCAACTAACGGATGGACTAAATTGGTCCTTTATCAAAACCCCAGAGGGGTCCTGTGATAAAAGTGAAACTCTAGGGAGAAAAAATAAAGTTGCTAAACCATATGGGGTTTGAGGTATTTAACCCTTAATATTAAATTCATATTTTAACCATAAATATTCATTTAATTTAATATAAATTAAAAAAACAATACAATACAATTCCTAATCTTGCCGCTTTTTATTATCATCTCAATCCTGGAAAATTGGAAATCCGCGGAAGATGGCCGTTGACTGGACGCAACTACCGCGAGAACTCCTGGAATCAATTTCCGGCAAACTCACGATCTACGCCGATTACCTCCGATTCCGCGCCGTCTGTGACAGCTGGCGATCTTCGGTCCTAAACACCCCGCGCAACCTCCCTCCTCAGCTCCCATGGCTCATGCTTCCCCAGGTGCAATCCAACCCATCCCATCGCGCGTTCTTCGACCTCTCCACCCGCAAACTCCACAATCTCGAGCTACTAGAGGCCACCTCGCACAGCAAGCGCTGCTGCGGCTCTTCCCACGGCTGGCTCATAGTCCTCGACGATTCTCCGGCGGTCCTTCTCCTCAATCCTCTCACTCCATCGAGGCTACACCTCCCTCCGCTCTCCGCCTTTCCTAACGTCGTGAGCTTCAACTACTCCGAAGTCGGTAAGGAATACGCGCTCCGAGGCGTGTCCGGTGAGATCTACCGGCGTAGTTTGCGTGAAATGCGCAACTCGTTTATAAAGAAAGTCGTTCTCTCCTCTGCGCCACTCAAGAACAAAAACTTCATCGCGCTGGCGATTCTCAACCACTCCAATATTCTAGTGTACTGTAAGAACGGTGATCAATCATGGAGTTTCATACACGTAGCGAGGTTTTTCTGCGAGGACGTTATATATTATAACGACCTATTCTACGCGGTGGACAAGAACGGCGCAATTGCTGTGTGCGATGTAAACGGCTCGTCGCCGACGGTTTCGGTTATCAGACCGCCGTTACAATTGGGCGGGGACATGCAGTATTTGGTAAACTCAGGGGACGACGAGTTGTTGTTGGTGACGCGGTATGTGGATCTGCAATACGACGACACTGACCCTTACGTGCCGAGTGAATTCTACAAAACTGTCGGGTTTGAGGTTTTCAGAATGAATTGGGGCGAGCCACGGTGGGAGAGGGTTACAAGCTTGGGTGATCGGATGTTTTTTATAGGGGAAAACATGTCCATCTCGTTTTTGGCTTATGATTTTAGGGCATGTTTAGGGAATTGTATCTATTTCACGGATGATTGTGAATTCTATGATGGTGCTTTTGGAGACTATGATTTGGGCATATTCAAGTTGTGGGATGGGAGCATTGAACCTTTACCTTGTTACCAGCGAAATCCGCATTCTCAGACCCACTGGCCCCCAATTTGGGTTACGCCAAATCCGTGCTAATATTCGACCTTGAATGTAAGTGCAAGGAGCTCTTTGGTGTATATATTATTTCTTTTATATCTGCTCTGCCAGAAATTACTTTGTTTGTGAAATCTGTCTACGTGCTGTACTAATTAGTGACTTCGCGTATTGAATTTCTATATGATGTCTAATTACTTGTTCATATGAGAGTCCTTATGACAATTGGGTCTTTGTGCAGACTATTAAAACTTGTGGACATGTTTCAAAGATATGTTAAAACAAGTCTTGGTTTTTGGGTCCAATCTTTGAATTTGTTCGAACCTAAGAGGTTGCAGGAATTACACCAGCATTAGATTTTATCATGGAATTGTTATTATTTGTCTTGTGTGAGTTTTAGAATTTGCGGCATGAAATTAAGAACAATTGATTACTGGCAACATTGTGGCCAAAATTTGGTCAATGAAAAGCTGATTCTTGTTGGTAACAAGATTAAAGTTAAACACAGAAGGAAATAGCAGGTTTACTCCATAATCCCAAATTGAAAACCTTTGAATTTTAACTCAAAACCAGAACACATTAGTCAACATGATCAACAAACAATTTCCTTTCTCTAAAACTCTGTTTATGTTCTCCTTCTTGAAGGTTAAGCTTGTGGCCAAAGAGTCTTTGTTCGTAGTCATTGTGATCAATTTACAATGCAGGTGAAGAAAAGGGTGTAGCATTAGTATTGATTGAATTCAGGTAGGGTAGCTATATTTATTTCCAGATTTGAGCTTTTGTGAAGTGTGGAGATGGAGTAAAAGCCGATTCTTTATTGTCTGGTTGCTGAAAGGATGAAAAGAACTTGAATTTGTGTCTGAAAGTAAATTCTTTTTACATGATGATGCATAAGTGGTTATAGTCAGTAAGCACAGCGAGAAGCTAGCCATTTCGTGCAGTCTTTCGGTGACCAATTCGGGCATGTCAAATCTATAACAAAGAACCTTGAATATGTGGTGACTGTCACACCAATGCAGAGTTCATATCATCAGTGGAGAAGTGTATTACCATAATAGGAGATGAGAAGGAATTTTACCCCTTTGACATCAGATTCTGCTCTTGTGGTGATTACTGGTGATGATCCCCGGCAGTACATGATGATTTACACTGCCTGACTGTTGTGTAACAGTCACTGAAATGTAAGGAACTCCTTTATCTTTGGAATTATTATTGCTTCGCTGATGTATATGGCTTGATATGAGTTACATATTTGCATCAATTCAATTTTTTTATTGGATATGATTTGAAGATGCTAGGTGATGTAACAAAATTGGATAGCCCTAGATAGAACTCAACTAAGTTTCCTTTGTTTATAGAGCCTTGATGGATTACAAGGTTGAAGAGGTGTGAGCTATGCCAATATTCTTTATTTTTTATTTTTATTTTATTTTTTTGAGTAATACATGGAACCGGCGGGAGGGATGTAACCAAAAGAGTTATGGGATGCTGCCCATTTTGCAGCAATGTGGGCTCTCAGATTTGCTTGCCTTGGAATTTTGATGGCCTCCCATCTGGGGAAAGAGCCTAGAACATGACAAATGTCTCTGATGATAGGACTCTATGATCCAATCTTGAGATGAAGCTTGGATTCTTGATGGCCATGATGGTTAGTATGGAGTCTCTATCCAATATGATGGGTCTCGGTCGCAGGTTTAGGGCTATTTTGGTTGCCAAAGGGCTGCCTGACCCTCACCATAGTTCACCTCTGTAGAGTTAAATCTTTTAGTACAAGCAGCTCTGATCTTCCCATTATCATCACTAATAACTGTCGTAGCCACTGAGAAGGAATTTCTGACTGCACTGTCAAGGTTGGCTTCTAGAAAGCCTACTGGCATGGGCGAAACCCACTGATTTTCCAAGGATCAGTATTTTGCCCGGCTTGCGTATGAGGCTTTACCGTTAACTTGATTTGCTCAAGAAGAGAGGGGATTTCCAGCTCATGAAAATCACGCACCACTTGGTTTCTTGAGAACCAAATTATATCCATAGCAATGATGGCAAACAATTGAAAGCTACGAACTCCCTTCCTTGGAGTTGTGAGGAATTGTGGGGGATTAAGGATACTAGTACGGTGTGCGACGTAAATGGGCCGATGCCACGTGTTTCGCTAATTTTCGTGTCACTAAAATTGTTTACCGTTATCAAGATGTAATTGGTGATTTCAGGGGATGATGAGTTGTTATTGGTTCTACGTGATTTTAACATTGAAGGTAAATGCCAGACGGATAATAACTTACACTTAAAAAATGTTGGGGTTTGATGCTTACCGAATGAATTGTAGTGGGAAGAGGTGGGATAGAGTCGACAACTTGGGTCGGAGGTTATTGTTTATTGGGGAATATTCATTCTACTTATGATGTTGGAGGATGTTTAAGCAATCCTAGCTTCTCATCTCCCTATTATGGACAATGTTTAGGGAATTGTGTATATTTCATGCATTATCGTTTTATTTACTATGGTGATGGTGTGGCTTATGTTTTGGAGAGAGGCATCTACCATTTAAGGAATCAAAAGATAATATCTTTTCCGGGTCGTGCGAGAGATCCACATTCAATTTGGTTTATACCGAGTGCGAAAGGTGAAATTCTAGTCGCAGAGGAGAAGATTTGAGTTTATTATTTATAGATGCTTTTCTGTAACATTTTGATGCAAGTTTATTGAGTTTGTTTCTTCTTCAAGACATGTGATTTTTTATAGCACTATCAAAACGTGTAGCTTTTTTTGGAAAGGGCTTCTTCCTTTCTTGGTATATTATATTTTTGGGTAACTTCACTTAATTTTTTAAATTATCATCACTTTTACAATGTCATCTCCAAAATTGAATTCCTCTCAATTTAGTGTATCAAACTTTAAATTTTTTTGGAATGACACTCACTATTAAAATTTTCCTTTAATCCCAACAAATTTCTCAAAATACCCTAAAAGAGAAGAAAATAAACTGCAAAAATTAAGTCATTTGTCTGAATTTAACGGTATTTACAAAAAAAAATACCCTTGCTTCAATCTTTGAAAATTTTTTTATAGATTTTTATTTTTAAAAAATGGGATATTTTGGCAATTTTTTGGGATTTAATGAAAAATTCTAATGGAGTGGACATTGAAAAAAATTCAAATTCGATACTGAATTGAAAAATGTTAAACCCAAAAGAGTGATAATTAGTGAAGTTTCGCCTTATTTATTTGATGAATGTCTCGTATGTCAACTTTATTAAGTGAATATACCTTAAGTAATATTAGGTAGGTTTTTATTTATCATCTCAATCCTGGAAAACAGAAAATCCGCGGAAGATGGCTGTTGACTGGACGCAACTCCCTCGAGAACTCCTGGAATCAATCGCCGGCAAACTCACGATCTACGCCGATTACCTCCGATTCCGCGCCGTCTGTCCCAGCTGGCGATCCTCCGTCCTAAACATCCCGCGCAACCTCCCTCCTCAGCTCCCATGGCTCATGCTTCCCCAGGTGCAAACCAACCCATTCCACTGCGCGTTCTTCGACCTCTCCACCCGCAAACTCCACAATCTCGACGTACTAGAGGTCACCTCGCAGGGCACGCACTGCTGCGGCTCTTCCCACGGCTGGCTCATAGTCCTCGACGAGTCTCCGGCGGTCCTTCTCCTCAATCCTCTCACCCGAGCGAGGCTACACCTCCCTCCGCTCTCCACCTTTCCTAACGTCGTGAGCTTCAACTACTCCGAAGCCGGTAGTGAATACGCGCTCCGAGACGTGTCCGGTGAGATCTACCGGCTTAGTTTGCGTGAAATGCGCGACTCGTTTATAAAGAAAGTTGTTCTCTCCTCTGCGCCACTCAAGAACAAAAACTTCATCGCGCTGGCGATTCTCCACCGCTTCAATATTTTAGTGTACTGTAAGAGCGGTGATCAGTCATGGAGTTTCGTACACGTTGCGAGGTTTCCCTGGGAGGACGTTATATATTATAACGACCTATTCTACACGGTGGACAAGAACGGCGCAATTGCTGTGTGCGATCTAAACGGCGCGTCGCCGACGGTTTCGGTTATCAGACCGCCGTTACAATTGGGCGGCGGCCTGCAGTATTTGGTAAACTCAGGGGACGACGAGTTGTTGTTGGTGACGCGGTATGTGGTCCATGTGGATCTGCAACGCGACGACACTGACCCTTACGTGTCGTGTGTATTCTACTGCTACAAAACTGTCCGGTTTGAGGTTTTCAGAATGAATTGGAGCGAACCGCGGTGGGAGAGGGTTACAAGCTTAGGTGATCGGATGTTGTTTATAGGGGAAAACACGTCCATCTCGTTTTTGGCTTATGATTTTAGGGGATGTTTAGGGAATTGTATCTATTTCACGGATGATTGTGAATTCTATGATGGTATCTATGATTGTTTTATTGGAGACCATGATTTGGGCATATTCAAGTTGTGGGATGGGAGCATTGAACCATTACCTTTTTACCAGCGAAATCCGCATTCTCGGAGCTATTGGGCTCCAATTTGGGTTACGCCAAATCCGTGCTAGTATTCGACCTTGAATGTAAGTGCGAGGAGCCCTTTAGTGTGGCGAGTATGTAAATTCCTTTAATGTATCTGTTATGCCCTGAAATTACTTTGTATATATAAAATCTGACTATATATTGATTTTAGCATGCCTGTACTAATTACTGACATTGTGTATTTGATTTCTGCACGATGTTTAATTACTTGTTCAGATGAGAGTCCTTGTGACAATTGGGTCTTCGTACAGACCATTAAAACTTGTGGACATGTTTCAAAGATATGTGAAAACAAGTCTTGATTTTTGGGGCCAATCTTAGAATTAGTTCAAACCCAAAGAGTTATTATTTGTTTTATGTTGGGATTGTTATTATTTGTCTTGAGTTTGCTGCATGAAATTAAGAACAATCGATTACTGGCGACTTTGTGGCCAAAATTTGATCAATGAAAGCTGATTCTTGTTGGTAACAAGACTAAAGTTAGCTGGTGTGTACTCCGTAATCCCAAAATGAAACCCTTTGAATTTTAACTCAAAACCAGAACACTAGTCAACATGATCAACAAACAATTTTCTTTCTCTAAAACTCTGTCTATGTTCTCCCTCTTGAAGGTCCTTTACTTCACTTGAGAAAGCACAGCCCATAAAAGGGTTAAAGCTTATGGCCATAGAGTCTTTGTTTGTAGTCATTGTGATCAATTTACAATACAGGTGAAGAAAAGGGTGTAGCATTAGTATTGATTGAATTGAGGTAGGGACGACGTAGGGTAGCTACATTTATTTCTGGATTTGAGTTTCTGTGAACTGTGGAGACAGAGTGAAAGCCGATCCTTTATTGTCTGGTCGTTGAAAGGATGAAAAAAACTTGAAACTGAATTTGTTCTACATGATGATGCATAAGAGGTTAAAGTCAATAAGCAAAGTGAGAAGCTAGCCATTTCGTCCAGTCTTTCGGTGACAAACTCGGGCATGTCAAATTTATAACAAAGAACCTTGAATATGTGGTGACTGTCACACCAATGCAAAGTTCATATCACTAGTGGAGAAGAGTATTACAATAATAGGATGTAGGAAGGAATTTTACCCCTTTGACAATGGATTCTGCTCTTGCGGTGATTACTGGTGATGATGTTCAGCTAATGCTAGCGTCTTTTTCATCTCTAATCTCATCTATGCTTCAGGAAAAAGTTTAACCTATCCGCTAATAATTAATAACAATCATTGAAATGTAAGGAACTCCTTTGTCTCTAAAGAATTTTATTTGCTTCGCTGATGAATATGCTTGATATGAGTTATATATTTGCATGAATTCAATTTTTTTTACTATGTTGACATCTTAATTGGATATGATTTGAAGACACCAGCTGATTTAAAAAAATTGGATAGCCCTAGATAGAACTACAATTTAGTTTCCTTTATTTATAGAGCCTAGATGGATAACATGGTTGAAGAGGAGTGAGCTATGCCAATGAGACGGCATAAGAATCTTTTTTTTCCTAAGCAATACATGGAAGCGGAGAGGGATTACAAGCAAGAAGCAAAAACAGAGAATAGAGGAGAACTACAAGGGATGTAACAAAAAGAATTATGGGGATGCTGCCCATTTTGCAGCAATGTGGGCTCTCATATTTGCTTGCCTTGGAATTTTGATGGCCTCCCATCTGGGGAAAGAGCCTAGAACATAACAAATGTCTCTCATGATAGGGGCCCTTTGATCCAATCCGAGATGAAGCTTGGATTCTTGATGGCCATGATGGTGATTATGGAGTCTCCTTCCAATATGAGGGGTTTGGGTCCCAGGTATAGGGCTAGTTTGGTTGCCAGAGGGGCTGCCTGACCCTCACCATAGTTCACCTCTGTAGGGTTAAATCTTTTAGTACAAGCAGCTATGATCTTCCCATTATCATCACTAATAACCGTCGTAGCTACTGAGAAGGAATTTCTGACTGCAATGCCAAAGTTGGCTTCTAGAAAGCCTACTGCCTACTGGCATGGGGGGAAACCCACAGATTTTCCAAAGGATCAGTATTTTGCCAAGCTTGCATATGAGACTTTACTGTTAACTTGATTTGCTTAACAAGAGAGGGGATTTCCAGCTTATGAGAATTGATGCACCACTTGGTTTCTTGAGAAGCAGAATATATCCATAACAATGATAGCAAACTATTGAAAGCTAGCTACGAGCTTCCTTCCTTGGAATTGTGAGGAGTTTTAGGGGATTGAGGATACACTTAATCCAACCTTTACCTACTAGAATCCTTTTCCTTTTCGTTAAACCATGATCATGATTTCCCAATACAGGCATCTGCATAACCTTTTATATGTATATGCATGGGCTGATCTTTACTCGGAGTAAAGCATAAACCTAAAAGAATTGAAGAAGCTCATTCCTGAATAAAAAAAAATGACATCGTGAATTGGATTCAATCTCAATAAAACAATAAATCAATGAGAAGCTCGTTGATAAGTTTAGTAGAATTACTTTTATATTTATTTATTGGTAAAGTAAACAGAAAGATGCTATGCATGAAAACTGTTATGCAACCTGAAAAGCATGGTGATAAGCAGTTCCAGAACAGTTGATTGGATACGCATGTAAAGGAAAAAATAACAGTACATTGACAATTCCAAATCCACCCTAACACATCAATTAGGTTCTATAATTTCCATATGAGGAGATTTTTGGCGTGATATTATACACCTTAAATTCATTAAATTTATATTTTAACCACAAATTAATCTTTCTATTTAGGTCTCTTTATTATTTGGAAATTAGTCTTAGAATACAACTCGTCACTAGTTGCATAATCACTAATTATAAATGCATCTTGAATTAATCTATTCAGAAACCTTTAACTGTCTTTTCATTTTTCTATGTATGTATGTTTAATTAACAATCTGGAAGATGTCCTTTCATTTTTCTAGGCGTATACATTTAATTGGTGCAACCAGCAACATTTAAATGTCTTTTCATTTTTCAATGTTGAATTAATCCATCTATAAGCATTTGTCTTTTCATTTCGTTTTTTTTTTTATCCCTTTCTTCCTTCTGATGAACAATAAGCCAGCTGTATAGTGTACACGGTTTACGACTCTTCACACTGCGGCACTGCCCCACATGCGTCTACACACTGCCCCACGCACACTCTCAAATTCCCAAGAATCATCTTTACCGTCCATCCACAAATTGCATCCTAACCATCCATTTAATTTTAACCCTAATTCTTTTTTCTCATCCTCACATTAATTTACACTTCACGTAGCCTGCAAGACACAACCCACATCACTTTTCTGTTTTCTCTTCCATTTTCTACTCCTTCCTCCCACATCACGCAGCCTGATCCCAAGTCACTATACCTTCCCAGCGAGCCGAGTTCGAGCAAGGTTCCCTAGTTTGGATTGAGCTCGAGACCGGCTCGTTTACAGCCCTCACTGGTGAGTCGCTGAGTGCTTGGGTACTTGTTACACCACCGATACAAGACTTCTCTTCGGTACGGCATAGTTGGTAAATTCAGGGGATGATGAATTGTTACTAGTTGCACAATGGCATAAATGGGATCCTTGGAATTTTTTCTTGCCTCCTTTTTACCGAAATAGCCTTTAGATTCATTACATTATTCTCTCAAATCTCAGTTCCTGTAAAAACAGGAAATATGAAGAAAATTGCCGTTGATTGGACGCAACTCCCGCGAGAACTCCTGGAACCAATCTCGAAGAAACTCACCGTTTACAGAGATTATGTTCGATGCCGAGCCGTATGTCTCATGTGGCGTCGATCAATTCCAAGGGTCCCGCACCACCTCCCTACACAACTCCCATGGCTCATACTTCCGCGTTCCAGATCCCAACCACGATGCCAGCTCCGCTTTTACGACCTTTCTACCGATAAGACTCACCATTTCGAGCTCCCAGAAGCTTCAAATTCTGAGCTTCGCATCTGCTCCTCCAATGGCTGGCTCGTCATCCTCGAAGATTCGCCAGTCATCACTCTTCTCAACCCTCTCACTCGGGCCAAATTCTACCTCCCTCCCCTTACCTCCTTCCCCAACGTTCTGAGCTTCGACTACTCCAAATGTAATGAGTACGTGATCGAAGACGTGTCTCGTGATGTCTTTTCTACCTACTGGCAAAGTTTGAGGGAAATGCGCGACGAGTTTATCAAGAAAATTGTTCTCTCCTCGTACCCACTGAACAACAATTTTGTTGCGCTTGCGATTCTCAATGATGTCGGTTTGTTGGCATACTATAAGAATGGCGATCTATCTTGGAAATTCTTGCCTGCGGTTGACATTTTATTTTGTGATGCTACATATTACAAGGGACAATTTTATGCTGTGGGCGATGACGGAACACTCGCGGTTTGTGATATAAACGGCGAGTCATCGACTGTTTCGGATAATATCAGTCCACGGGCAAAAGATTTTGAATGCCATAAGGTATATTTGGTGAATTCAGAGGACAAGGAGTTGTTAATGGTTGTACGCCATTTGAATGATAATTTTGATGGTAGTTATGAAACGTTGCGGTTTGATGTTTTCAAACTGAATTGGAGTGAGCCCAGTTGGGAAAGAGTCGAGAATTTGGGTGACCGGTTGTTATTCATTGGTGGAAATTCATCTGTGGCGTTGTCTGGTTATGATGTTCGAAGCTGTTTACAGAATCTCCGTTATTTGTCTCCGTGTGATGATTATGGACAATGTTTAGGGAATTGTATTTATTTCACGGATGATCTTTGTCAATGCCACTGTACTGCTAACGAATTCAGTTGCTATGATGTGGGTGATAGAGGCATCTTCAAGTTATGGGATGAAAGCATTATCCCGTTACCATGTCGCGAAGAAGGTTCATATGCACCTTGGATTGCACTTAGTCCATGCTAAAGTTGAATCCTGTCGCTTAGAGGGACTTTTTTGAGTTTAAAAATGCTTGGATGTAAGATTTTGATACATATATGTTAAGTTTGTTGAATATAAGAAATCTAAGTGAAAGCCATTGTTAATTACCGTGTGCAGACTTGTGTATTGGATTTCTTTTGGAGGGCATTGCTGCAATATGAATCTGATTTTCAAGGGTGGTCAAATCCATACTAATTATACACGTATTAAATTTTACATTTTTACCATTTATTACGTTCAAGAATTTTTTTTAATGGAGTTTGTTTATTTTAAGCTTGCTTGTACTAATTAGTGATCTTGTATTGTATTTCTACATGATATCTAATTTCTTGTTTGGATGAGAATCCTTGTGACAATTAGGTCTTTGTACAGGATTATGTTGGAATATTGATTATTGATAATATTAATTGTGGCCAAAATTTGATCATTGAAATGCTGATTCTTGTTGGTAACAAGAATCAGAACACATTAGGCAACATCATCAACAAATAATTTTCTGTCTATAAAACTCTGTTTGGTAAGGGAGATTAAAATAACTAAACTAACTTAATTAAAAGGGGGTTACAAAACAAAAAGAAAAAGAAAAAGCACTAGGGCTTCAACTATCTACCTAGCATTCTTTTACATGTTCTTTAGATATTTTTAAGTTGACTAGGTTAGAGAATCAACTCTCATAATTGGATAAGAGATATTCATTTTTTCAAAAAAAAAAAAAAAAAAAAAAACTCTCATAATTGGAAGATGCAATAGCTAAGCACTAATCGAATGTAAAATAAATTGAGAATGAGTTGGTTGAGATTTTGAATCCAAAATCATGTCATAAGATAAGTTATGCATTCAATATTTTCTCAAAACATAACAAATCATCGAAAAAAAAAAAACATAACAAATCAAACAATTGATATATCCAAAAGACATATTTTTCTTTTCTTGTCTCGTCCAACTCCGTCTATATATATATTTTTTCAAATCTACTAATAAATTTGTAGTACTTACATGTGGGTCCGACGACGAATCCAAAATTTTGGTTCAGTCAAAAAATGTTGAACAAAAGATGAACAATAATTGGAGTAATAGCATGTTCTATTCAAAAATCATAATGAATCATAAATTATTATCATGTAATTTTTCTCAAAACAAAACAAATATAGGATGAGCATTCATTAATGATCAAAAGAGCATATAAATTGAACATGGGTCGGTTGAAATTTTGGTTTCAATAACATGTAAATATTACAAGATATATAAGCATCTAATATATTCTTAAATCATAAAAAATAAAATAAACCAGGCATTTATTTTTTATTTTTTTAAAAGACAGGTAATTGGTAGAGATCTAGAGAGTGTTTGGCAAACCCCATGATTTTACACCGCACTGTACACTTTTGGGTTGGCGCCGAAGTATCAGGTACGGTTTGTGGTTAAACAGACTGACACAGGATGTAATACCCAGTTTGAAAATTAAAAGTGTAAATACTTCCTATTTTGTGCCTTCAAAACACCTAACACAAATATGAACATTGGTTTTCTATCTTTTATAAGGGTACAATTGTCTTTTAATATAACTTAGTTTGTCTCATATATGGTTAATCGTGTCTCATTGCAGCGTGGTTAGATGACACTTATCTCGAAGAACAGTACCATTGAAAGTGGGGAAACGTGCTGCAGCTTAACAATCAAGGCCCTAGCATTTACAACCCTCCTCCTTTATTACAACCAGATTTCAGGGTTTCAGCACGTTCTGCTGCGCATATTTCACGCCTTGTCATTTCATTTCAGCCTTATCCCACACACAACCTCATGCAGACTAGCGCAGCGCATGCCTCAGAATTTGCTTCAGCAAGTTTTCTTTTGGGAGAAGTGCCCAACTATGGCGGTAGCTATAATACACATTAAATTTATATTTTAACCACAAACTTATCTCTATCAATTTGAAAACAATTAAGATAGATCAGATCGTAATCTTGCTAAGCATAATTTGGGCGCCTTTATTATATGGCAATTAATCGTGGAACACAACATATCACTACTTGTACACCTTCAATTAATCTATTACTAATTATGCATGAATGCTTAATCAATCTATTCAGTAAAATTTAAGTGTCTTTTTATTATCGTACGCGTACTATATTTATTAGTTTATTAAAAAACATTGAAGTGCCTTTTTATCTTCCGCTGAAAAAACAAAAGGACTTTTGTTTTACGCCCAACTGCCCTCCCGCAGCGCATGCTTCACTGCTTCAGTTTTCAGAATTTGCTTCACCCCGTTTTCTTCAGAATTTGGTGCCATCACAAAAAAACTTGCTGCGTTCCACTCTTTCCAAATCAACGCCCGGCTGGGCTTCTGTAACAAATGAAAGCATCATGCTTTGCTGGCAGCACCGATGATATAGGACAAAGTAAAAGATAGTCAGAGAATCAACTATCTTTATCAGAAAATGCATCAATGAAGCACAGTTGCTGCAGCTCTTTTAAAAGACGTTGATTTGTCTCTTCCCTTGAAAGAAATTTCTTCCTCTTCTTTTTGGCCACACACACACAGACGCAAATTCCTCTTCTTATTTTGTCGTTTTGGTTGACCAATCCACGTGATCCCAACTTACAGCCTTTTGTCATTTTGCTTCCCTGGCACCACATTCTGCTGCACCCGTGATATGGCACAAAATTTTTTGTTGTTTTGTCACCGGGTGCCTTCGCTTCTGCAACAAATTCTGCCCCTTTCATTTTTTTCACGCAGAGCACCAGCTCAACAAATTCTGCCCCCTCCACGTTTCATACTCTTATTATGCCACGCGTCCCTTGGGTCAAAGGTTCCTTTGTCCTTTCGGTTGACACCTCCATGGCCCCTTCCATTCTACCATAAAACCCTAAACAATTCCTACGCCGCTCAGCTCTTTCCAACTTCTTCTTTTTCGCTATGTAAAAGTGTGGCATTTGGAGCATCAGAGATTCAATCAGCTATCACCTGAATCTGCCTTCTTCTTTTTTTGAAATCGCCCTTAAATTCATTACATTATCCTCTCAAATTTTAGTTCTTAAAAAAACACTAAATTTGCAGAAAATGGCCATTGATTGGATGCAACTCCCGCAAGATCTCTTGCAATCTATTTCCAAGAAACTCGCCATTTACAGTGATTACGTCCGCTTGCGAGCCGTTTGCACCCAATGGTGCTCCTCAGTCCCAAGGTTCCCACAACACCTCCCCGTCAAATGCCATGGCTCATGCTTCTCCTCTCAGAATCCCTCTACAATCCCACCGCTCCTTCTACGACCTCTCCACTGACAAGACCTACCATTTAGTGCTCCCAGAAACTTCTTTCCCTGATCTTCACATTGACTCCTTCAACGGCTGGCTTATCATCTTCGACAATTCCTCTGCCATCTTTCTCCTCAATCCTATCACCCGAGTCAAGTTTCATCTCCCTTCACTCTCCTCCTTCTGCAACGAGGATATAGCGGGAATCATTCCGAGATATATTGCGAGGAATCAGTAAACCTCCTCCATAATCAGTAGCAGAAAATGAGACAGATGAATTTTCTCCGACAAACAGCAACCGGTCACCCAAATCTCTCCCTCCACCTCAGCCTCCGCAGCCTGCTCCAATTCATCCTGTAAACCTCCAAGGACATCCTTCTAAAGAATGACAAAAAGCATCTTGTAGAGGACTATCATAATCCACGTGGCGTACGACCAAGAACAATGCGCAGCCACCTTTTCCTCCGGTATCGCTTCTCTTACATATTCTATGAGAAAATATTGACTGATCCAAACTTGTATGTGTGCTATACCCTTTTGGGTGCTGCTGGGATTTTGATTTCTTGGCTCTAACTATGAACAGGAAACTAAGAAGGCAAACCCGTCAGCTTCAAACTCAATTGGATTTGGAGATTGCATATATGTAGACGAGGAACACAAGTCACCTAAAGAAGACATCCCAGTGCCCATGTTTTTAGAACAAGCAGAAGCTATGCCTAGTGAAACTAATGAGATGGTATCTACCTTAATTTCTAAATAGTTCTTCGAAAATTGTGTTGACCCAATGAATGTGCAAAACTGTAATTGATGTAATTTAAATTGTTAGGAGGAGGTTGAAATGAAGGATATAGTTGAAGAACCTGTCATGGATATCGACAGCTAGCTGTAATGCAAAGAATCCACTCGCAGTTGTGGACTACATTGAAGATCTCTATGCCTACTACAGAAAAATGGAGGTATTCTGAACTATGATGTCAATATTCTGCAATTGTTGAAGCAATTTCATTCAGAAACACACTGATCTTTTAGATGTAGCCAATGCAATTTCAGAACTTCTTAAGATACTTCAAAAAAATTACATATTTAGGAGTATTGAAAAGTTTGTCATAATATTGAAAATCATAAGGTTATGATTTTTCAGTTGCTTGGCTCAAGTTTTCAGTTACTTGTGTTGTTCATTTAATTGAATTTCTAGGCAGAATTTATCCAATTAATATTTCAGCAGAATCACTGAGTGTTTCAGTAATTAGAATAAGTTTCTTGTAGCAGATAAAATACATTCTCCACATGGTATATTTGGTGATTTCATGGGACAAGTTGTTACTGGTCGTACGCCACGTGGATTATGCTACTCCCCTACAGGGTGCTTTTGTGTCCTTCTTTAGAAGGACGTTCTTGGAGGTTTACAGGATGAATTGGAGCAGGCTGCGGTGGAGGGAGAGATTTGGGTGACCGGTTGCTGTTTGTCGGGGAAAATTCATCTGTCTTGCTGTCTGCTGTTGATTATGGAGGAGGTTTACTGATTCCTCGCAATATATCTCGGAATGATTCCCGTTATATCTCCTCGTTGCAGAAGGAGGAGAGTGAAGGGAGATGGAACTTGACTTGGGTGATAGGATTGAGGAGAAAGATGACAGAGGAGTTGTCGAAGATGACGAGCCAGCTGTTGAAGGAGTCAATGTGAAGATTAGGGAAAGAAATTTTTGGGAGCTCTAAATGGTAGGTCTTGTCGGTGGAGAGGTTGTAGAAGGAGCGGTGGGATTGTAGAGGGATTCTGAGAGGGGAAGCATGAGCCATGGCATTTGACGGGAGAGGTGTTATGGGAATCTTGGGACTGAGGAGTGCTATTGGGGACAAATGGCTCACAAGCGGACGTAATCACCGTAAATGACGAGTTCCTTGGAAATGGATTGCAGGAGATCTTGCGGGAGTTGCTTCCAATCAACGGCCATTTTCTGCAAATTTAGTGTTTTTTCAAGAACTAAGATTTGAGAGGATAATGTAATGAATCTAAGGGTGATTTCAAAAAAAGAAGAAGGTAGATTCATGTGATAGCTGATTCAATCTGATGCTCCAAATGCCACATTTTTACCGACAAGAAAGAAGAATTCACTATTTTGCTACCATATTGTATTAAAAATTGTATGCCATATTGTTTGAACTTTCTGTGTACACGTGAAGAAAAAACAACACAGAAGTAATTTTTTTGAACGCATTTCATACGCGCATTAAGTTTACCACATTCATATATTTTAAACCATAAATTAATCTCTACCAATTTCAGAAATATATCGCTTGGGGCAAGGACTTTTCTTATGGAATTTTTTGAAAATTTTATGTGAAATGTGGATGATATTTGTATGGAATTGAAAAAGAAAAGAAAGAAATTGTTTCGAGGTAGACTCCAATCAAGACACAGGATAATTAAATTTATTTTTTCACAGCACATAAATCCCGGAGTGGATAAATTTAGAGAATAATTTCAATAAGGTTGTAGCACAAACTCATGTGCCCACCAATCAAGACGTAACACTTAAGCATGAAACACATTAAGAAAAAAAACACAACCATTATATCAAGTTTAATTATTATTTTTTTTAAAAAAAAAAATTAGAGGATGGCAGCAACCCAAAGTCACCCCAGAGTGAGGTGGGGGGTGGCGGTGCCACCGCCGGCCACCCCTGAGGTGGCTGAGGGTGGCTAGCTGGCCACCTCCTCCCCCACTTGGGGTGGCCGGCATCCACCCATTTTTTTTTATTTATTTTTTTTAATAAAAAAAAAAAAAAAACTTAATTAGTTTTTAAAGATTTTTTTGCTTATATTTGGTATGATCAGGTATGATTGTATTTTTTGGCTAAGCTTAAGTATCACCTTCTAATTGATGGACACAAAGAAGTAGGTTTGTGCTACACCAGTATAAAAGTTGCTCTTTTCTCTAAAAATTTATGCAACACAAAGAATTTGGCAATTTGCCATTTGCCATTTGGGCCATCTGGGCCTCGAGCAAAAAGACCCAACACTACCCATCCAAACGTCTCATACTTCCAAGTTTCAATCAGAGCCCATCGCCCCTTCCTTTCTTCCTTAAAAACCCTAATTCAGACGCCTCACCTCTTTCCAACTTCCTTCGTTTTCTTCTTTCTTCTCCGTAGAAATTTGACCCTTGCAACATCAAATGCCGCCAGTTAGTACCTAAATCTGCATCTCTCTTTTTCTTTTCTTTTTCTCCAAGTCGCCGTTAGATTCATTACATTGTTCTCTCAAATCTCAATTCCTGGAGATCTGCAGAAAATGGTAGTTGACTGGACGCAACTCCCGCAAGAACTACTGAAATCAATCTCCGACAGCATCAAGATCTACGCCGATTACATTCATTTCCGCGCCGTCTGTCACAGCGTCCGATCCTCCGTTCCTAACACCCCGCGCCACCTCCCTCCTCAGCTCCCATGGCTCATGCTACCTAACGCGCAATCCGACCAATCGGATCCCGCATTCTTAGACCTACAAAGCGCCGGCAAACTCCATCATCTCGAGATCCCAGAGGACGTCTCGCACCACTCTTTCTTTTGCGGCTCGTCCCACGGCTGGCTCGTGCTCCTTTTCCAGTGTCCGGGGGTCCTTCTCTTCAACCCTCTCACTCAAGCCAGCCTCGAACTCCCTCCGTTCTCTGCCCCCTCCAATGAACAGAGCTTCAACTTCTTAGATGTCGACATAAACGACCCGTTGGGCGAGATGTACATGCATACTTTTCGGGGATTGATCGTAACGTCTGTAAGGAAAGTCGTTTTCTCCTCGTCCCCACTTAGCAACAACTTCATCGCGCTGGCGATTATCAGCGGATGCGATATTTTAGCGTACTGTAAGAAGGGCGATCTAACATGGACTTTGATACCACGCACGATGTTTTGCTGCGAGGACGTTATATATTTCAACGACCTATTCCACGTGGTTGACAAGCACGGCGCGCTTGCTGTGTGTGATGTAAACGGCGCGTCGCCGATTGTTTCCTTTATCAATCCGCCGTTACTGATGGGCGGCGACACGCATTATTTGGTAAATTCAGGGGACGACGAGTTGTTGTTGGTGACGCGGTATGTGGATATGCAATACGGCGACGTTGACACTAACGAGGTCGTGTCCTACAAAACGCTGCGGTTTGAGGTTTTCAGAATGAATTGGGGCGAGCCACGGTGGGAGACAGTTACAAGCTTGGGTGATCGGATGTTGTTTATTGGGGAAAACTCATCGGTGTCGTTTTTGGCTTCTGATTTTAGGGGATGTTCAGGGAATTGTATCTATTTCACGGATGATAGTGATTTCAAATATTATCGTGTTCATGGAGACTATGATTTGGGTATATTCAAGTTGTTGGATGGGAGCATTGAAAAGTTACCTTCTTGCCAGCGAAATCCGGATTCTAAGAATTGTTGGCCTCCAACTTGGGTTACACCAAATCCGTGCTAATATTATACCTTGAATGTAAGTGCGAGGAGCCCTTGGGTGATCTGTTATTCCTGAAATTACTTTGTTTATATAAAATCTGACTATATGTTGACTTTCTTCATGGGAGAAGATTTCTCAGTATAATATATATCATATCTCATAATTATCTCACGATGTCGATGTGGTAGTCCCAACGAATCTTTTTATATATCAAGAATCAGCAATATGAGATACTTATAAAATAAAAATATAATTTCTACCATTACTATTACTCTTATCGTGAAGAGTCCACCACACTTGGCCACATTCCATCAACCAATAGAATCCAAGTCACTAGTTGATGACGAGAGCATAGGGCCCAAAAGCCAATGCATGTGCAAGGCATGTTCCTAATGATATATATATATTTTTTTTTAATGATAATTTTTTTTTAGAACTATTTATAAGTTAGGGTGGAGAGTCTAATTTGTTTAGTTATTAGTTGTGTTTATTGGATTAAGATTGAGATATTTAATTGGGTAAA
>NC_081548.1:24227911-24269833 GCF_901000735.1 Corylus avellana | reverse complement strand
TCTAGTTTTTTATTCAATTTGAATCCAAACAGATCTAAGCTTTTTCTCTCCGGTTTTAGTTGTAACACTCTTGTAATTAGTTTATCTCTCTTTGTATTAAGTTATCTAGTTTTAAATTCAATCTGAATCCAAACAGATCTCTTCTTCTCTCCGGTTTTAATTGTAACACTCTTGTAATTATCTTTAATTTAATTTTTCTCTCTTTGTATTAAGTTATCTAGTTTTGGATTCAATTTGAATCCAAACAGATCTCTTCTTCTCTCCGGTTTTAGTTGTAACACTCTTGTAATTATCTTTAATTTAGTTTGTCTCTCTTTTAAGTATTAAGTTATCTAGTTGTATTACTTCTCCTAGTTACTATAAAAAGGTTGTTAAACTTAATTTTAATTGTAATTATTCCGCCAAAAGCAATTTCTTTGCTTTCTTTGAGATTGGACGCAACTGCCGCTAGAACTACTGAAATCAAGAACTCCCGTAAGAAAATGGCCGTTGATTGGACGCAACTCCCGCAAGAATTACTGATATCAATCGCCGACAACCTTAAGATCTACGCCGATTACCTCCGGTTCTGCGCCGTCTGTCACAGCTGGCGATCCTCTGTCCCAAACACCCCGCGCCACCTCCCTCCTCAACTCCCATGGCTCATGCTCCTCGACTACAGCGACGAGTCCCATGGCTCATCTGATCGCGTGTTTTTCGACCCCTGTGCCCGCAAAATTCGCCATCTCGAGGTCCTAGAGGCCCTCTCATACGACACGCGCTTTTGCGGCTCGTCCCACGGCTGGGTCGTGTTCCTCGACTACAGCGACGAGTCTCGAGCGGTCCTTCTCTTAAACCCTCTAACCCAAGCTAGCCTCCACCTCCCTCCGTTCTCTGCCTACCCCAAAGCCCAGAGCTTCAACTACTCTGAAGTCGATGCGTTCCAATTCACGTTCCCACAGACACAGACTCTGCGGAAAAGGCTCCACTTGTATATCAAGAAAGTCGTTTTCTCTTCGGCCCCACTCGGCAACAACAACTTCATCGCGTTGGCGATTTGCTGCGGCGTGTACGCTAATGTTTTAGCGTACTGTAAGAAGGGCGATGAAACATGGACTTTGATACCCCGCACGATGTTTTCCTTCGCGGACGTTGTATATTACAACGGCCTATTCTACGGGGTGGACTATCACGGCGTGATTGCGGTGTGCGATATAAACGGCGCGTCACCGATCGTCTCGATTATCAGACCGCCGTTACTGTTCCATAAACGGGTTGGCGCCGTCATGCTGTATTTGGTTAATTCAGGGGATGACGAGTTATTGTTGGCAAGGCGGTATGTGAGTCGGAAATTCTACGACAACGGAGACCTCGAATCTTACAATACGGTGTGGTTTGAGGTTTTCAAAATGAATTGGAGCGAGCAACGGTGGGATAGGGTTACAAACTTGGGTGATCGGATGTTGTTTATTGGGAGTAAGTCATCGGTGTCGTTTTTGGCTTCTGGTTCTAGGGGATGTTTAGGAAATTGTATCTATTTCACTGAAGATGATGAACCTTTTCCGTCTTATTATTTTCGTATATTCAAGTTGTCGGGTGGGAGCTTCGAAACTTGTTGGCTGATAAATCCCTATGGGCCTTCAATTTGGGTTACACCAAATCCGTGCTAAAATTCGACCTTCTTCAATGTAAGTGCGAGGAGCAGGGATTACCGATTATGGAGATAGGAATTGGGAAACAAGAGATAAATTTCGGGATAATCTCACTTGGGCAGCATATTTCTTTTTCTTTTTTTCATCTAACAAGGTTGATGTGTCTATCTCAACCAAATATTTAATTTTTTTATTTTTATTATTATTAGTTAACATTGATTAGTTCAATGGTCACAAGTCAGTATTATTGGATAAAATTATAATATATAGTATAGAAGAATCCTACAAACCACTTTTTTTCATCCGAATGAACAAAAAAAAGAAAAAAAAATCCCTTTACATTTTTGTGGGAACCACTAATTGCAGTGCTCCCAAGTTCCACTCATTGTGAATCCCGGTTAAATAGTGGTTTGTAGCGTTACTCTTTATTATATAGTACAACAATTACTTCAAATAGTATATCTATACATCACTTTTGTATTACTACAAAGTTGACGTGGCATGATCCTCTATAACATGGGATGCATGAAAATAAGTTTTTTTTTTTTTTTTGAAATGACCATACTAATAATGATTAAAGAGTGATGTATAGCATTATTCAATTTCAAATCCTCTCATGTGATATCATACACATTCAATTTATTAAATTTACATTTTAACGATGACTTAGATCACTCACTATGGCTTATTCATTTTTTACTTTTATCTAAAATAAATAAGCAAAACACCAAAAACTTTTTTGCATCGGATTATGAATCTCAAATAAAAAATACATTATTGTTGCATTTGTAAATAGTGTGCGGTGTGCCACTACCTGTAGCATGCACTGTTCACACATCCATCTCATTAATATATTATTTCTCTATCAATATCTCTCTTTTTTTTTTAAAAAAAAAAAAGTTAAAAAATATGATCTTTAGGAAAAATATAATCCTTATAAAAAAATAATAATAATAATATTTAAATGATATAGCTAAAAAAATAAAAATAAAAAAGATAATCGGATGTAAGATGTCTATTAAAATTCATTAACTAAACTAGATAAAGTGGGTTTTGATTAGTCATTTTACATAAAAATATACATAAACTAATGTGAATGCTCTTACTATCAAACAAGTGATATGTTGTATTCTATTATTAATTTCCAAGTAATAAAGATGAATAATTCAAGAAAAATGGAGGATAATTATTTCATGGTAAAAATTAGATTTTAGAGCTCTTAGTACCATTAAATATGTGAAATTATAATATTGACCATAAAATAGTTATTTAGTTTATTTTTCTAAGTGTACTTGTTTAATTAGAATTATGATCCTCTTCGGTTCAAATGATTAGTTATTGTGGAGACGTATTTTTGTCCATTCAAAAAGTGAAAAAACAAAAATACTCCTTCACTATAAGTAACTGGATATTATATTTGAACTGAAGATGATCCTATTCAGTTTAATTAGTTTATCCAGTAACATTCAAATGTCTTTTCAATTTTTTACGCATGTCTAACATTTGATGATCTTTCGTTTTTCCATGTGAATACATTTAATTAGTATAGGATAAACATATGAATGTCTTTTCGTTTCTCCATGGTGTTCTCGTTTAATTAATCTATTTAGAAACATTTGATGGAGCCCTTTCCGATCCTTTTCTATGTGTATCCATTTAATTCCCCTATCCAAAAACATTCAATTGTCTATTCATTTGTTTTTGTTTGTATAGCTAGCATAAACACATTTAAATGTCTTTTCATTTTTTATACGTACATGTTCAATTGATCTATCTAGAATCATTGTATGTATACATTTTTAATTAGTCTATTAAAAATATTTAATTAATATCGTTGCCTGCATCCGATGTTCGAAGATGTTCACAAAATCCTTGCTAGCTATCCGACTACTTATTATATATGATTATCGGAAATGTCTACAGAATTGTATTTATTTTGCGGACGATCATTTTGTTTACCATGGTAGTGGTGCTAGTCGTGATTTTATTGGTTCAGATAGAGGCATCTTCGTCTACAAGTTATGGGATGAAAATATTATCTCTTTACCATGCCGTTTGCTACCATTTTATTCGTGTAATGCGCATTCAGTTTGGTTCACAAAATTGAATCTTCATTGGCGAGGAGCTAGCAGTGAGTTTTGCCACAGATCGAGACGGCGTTAGAGTCGCTTGCTATGTGTTTACGGAATGGATTGGGCTCTTGATCCAAATATAATTGTGCTCAGCGGCCGTGGCATAAAGGGCCAGGTTAGGGGATGGGAGGAGTGGTTAAGTACAGGTACAGTTCATAAAACTTTTTGGGCCAAGCTTGTGTTGTTTTTGTTTTCTCTGAGCCCGAACTAGGCTAATTGTCTGGCCCATAGTACCCTGGCAAGATCTCCAAAGTCCAAACCATATATATAAAAATTAAAATTTTAAACTAGCTGAGAATATATTCCCCATATATATATATTATTAAATCTTAGTTTCTCGTGAAATGTGAAGGATCTGATCCATTTAGGAATTAAGTTATATATATATTTTCTTCAGAGTAAGCCTGGAGATTGAAAGCTAACCAACATGAAGGACAAAATAAAACTGCAGCATGCTAGGTAAGAGTCAAACCTACTTTTGCTTAGAAAATATAGTCTTTTAAACTGCTATTTAAAAAAATAATAATATAAAATAATTCTCGGCTAAGCTGTGATTTTTTTCAACTTTGATTATGCCGGCACGGCATTCTTTGTACATTATGTCAAGATTCGCGTAGATATTTACATCCTTCTTCAACAAGAAAAGAAAATCAGTACTACTGGACCTATCATGCAATACACCTCATGGAATACATAGACACTGGAGAGTCCACCGAGGGCGGACCGGGGACTCTAGGGTGATCGCTCTCCATCCCGTAGTCCATCATCGGACGGTACTCCAGCTCCTCATCGTGATCACACACAAATTCTGGAATCTCAATCTCCTTCCTCCTCACGTGCTCCCACAGAAACTCCAGCCTGTTCACGTATTTCAGCTTCCAATACAACCTGCAGTTAATTTGCACAATTAGAGCGTCAAAAAGACTTGATTAATGTATATAGCTTTTTGACTGCATCATCAGAAGGTCAAAGCAATAGATTCGAATCTTACCCTCCACTGAAAATCAAACGTCCGAAGGTGGCGAGGAAGAGTCTGGCCTGTAGTCCCGGATGCACGAAATAAACGGCCTCAAGATGATCCCTGACGTTGATCGGAATAGCGTCGTAGATTGATCGTAGGGTAGAGATTCCGGGAAAGTTGTCGGTCCTTCGCACACCCGTGTGCACGTACACCACCGAAAACGGCTTCTCCCCTAAGTTGACGAAAATCTTCTCCTCCAAATACGTCTTCAAAGCGTCACAACTCACATGCCGAGCTGATCACAAAACATAACAACAAATTAACCTTAAAAAGGGTGATTCTAGTTCATACAAAAGGAACCCCAGAACGACGACGTTCTTAATTAATTACCTGGGAAGAGGTTTCCGATGACGCGGAGCACCTTGCGGCCACGCTTATCGCGACCTTGAATCTTGAAAACCTGGAGTTTCTCGATAAGATGTTGCTGATCAGAGAGGGAGAGCGTTGAAGGAGAAGCCATGGCCAAAAGCTCTGAAGGTTGGCGGTGGTGGTCTCAGTTTGAGAGGGAGTGTGATAATAATAACGTGTAGAAGAGAGTTTTTAAACGTGGAGAATCAAAGTGGGAGTAAAATTGTAGAAATAGCCAAATAGGAGTGGACATATAATATGGTAATCGTATGGGGATTAGGAAGAGGGTGGCGTTATCCCAATGGGCTTCAAACGCGGCTGATGGGTTTGTTTGTGTTTGGCAACTTCGCGAGGAGGTGACCACTGGTATATTCTCAAGCATCTACCGTTTTGGACTGAGGTGACTCTGGCTCCTCAACTCGGTGGTGGTGGGAATCGCTGACTCACTGACACTTGTGGGCCCACTTTCATCTTATCTGGTCTTCATGGTCGATCTGAACCGTTTGATCTGATCTCAGTAATAGGAATGTGTATCTGTTTAATTAATTTGCATTGAGAGTTAAACCGTGCGATTTATCCGATAATTACGTGTATCTGTCAGACCAAAACCCCTCACCGTCTTTGATCTAAATTACACCGTGTCAACTACCGTTAATGGTCAGGTAGTTGATAATTCCTATCTGACCAAACTTGAGTTGACTAAGGATTCTATTTTTATAGAAATTGATACACAGCGATGGTTTAATTTAATAATGATTAAAGGTTTAGGATTATATTTTCATTTCACAATCATTTTATTATGTTTATGTAGCTGTATCGATTCATAACAATGGATCTTTGGGCTTTATTCATTTGCTATTACCTTGAATTAAGGTATTATAGTTCTTATTATATTTGAGGTATTACGATTTTTATTATCGAATCAACTATTTAATATAAACAAATTTGAAGTATTATAATTTTTATTATTATATATTTAATTCGTTAATAGCTAACTTATATATAATTTTTATTATTATATATCAACTATTTATTATTATATATTATAATTTTGACAAACGGATTTAATTCGTTAATAACTAACTTAATAAATATTACACGTCAATTCATACATAGATTATCATATTAATTTATAAAAATAAAAAAAAATTATAAACCCTTAACACTGCAGTATCATCTTTCCCCCGCCGAAAGAGACTTACAAAATAAAGGGGAAATGTGGCGTGAATGCTGGTCCAACAAGGCAATTGTATTTGAAAAATAACACAGCAATTATATTGATTGGTCCACTAGTGGACCATGGTTTGTAAAGATGCTTTTCTTTAGAAACAAGCCAAGGGTTACGTAAACGATGGGGCTAGAGTTGGGCCACCATTGGAAAATAATGTTCATAAAACAAAATATTAATAAATGCACATCGCCACCGGTGGAGGTTCAAGTTTTCAATGAAGTAAACGATAAGATGGCTTTAATTTTATTCCACAATGAACACGACCCATTCAATTACCAGGAAAAAAAATGAAACAGGTCCTTTGTTCAATTTTCGGATTCAAATAATTTTTTGTCCAAAAGAAAGCGGGGAAAAATTGGATTTCATAATTTTTAAGCTAATATATATATATATATATTAAAGGAAAAGTTTAAAACTAGAGAGGGGGCATGGCCCCTCAGCCCATAGTTCCATCCTTGTTTATAGCTGCATCGGAGCACAACAATGGATTTTATGGATTCAAATTATAGCATCATACGATACATCAAGCAGGTTTATAGCATCATACTATCACACGATTTGTAATGTCCCATAAAACTTTCAATTAAACCAATGTTTCATACAAACTACTAGAAACTTGTAATGTAAAGACAAAATAGTTATGTTTAAGAGATGAGAGTTTCTTACATTCAAGTGATTGTTCTGCGATAATCATGCTGTAATTTGTAAATCATCATTTTGATTGATGCAGAGTTTCACCAATAATCACCACAAGAGCACAATCCATTGTCAAAGTGGTGAAATCGCTTTGAATCTCTTATTATGATGGTACGCTTCTCAACCAGTGAGATGAACTTTGCGGTGCTGTGACAGTCGCCACATATTCTAAGATTCTTTGTTATGATTAACGGCTTGCCTGCATTGGTCACCAAAAGGCCAAAGGCAATGGCTAGCTTCTCACTGTGCTTGTTGATCATATCCTCTTTAACCTCATCTTCAACATCATGTAGAACACATTCAGTTTTAGACACAAATCCGGCCTTTCGAATCTTTCCAATCAGTTCTTCCAATTTTACATATATCTTCTCCGATAGAGGGTGAGATCGATCACCAACTACAAATCTATGGATTTTGTTTCCATGTTCAATAAAACTGCAACCGGGGTTTCTGATGAGACTTCTATCCTTCATTAAAGCCCTCACCTTTGAAGCATCTCTCCATAGACCAGCAGCACAGAATATATTCGAAAGCATGATATAGTTTCGGGGGTCTAATGGGTCTAAAGCAATCAGTCGCTCTGCAACTTCTTTCCCAAGCTCAATGTTACCATAAACCCGACAAGCACTAAGGAGGGCCCCCCAGACACCAGAATTAGGCTCCATTGGCATGTTTATAATCAGCTCATAAGCATCATTCAGAAGACCAGAGCGGCCTAGAAGATCAACCATGCATGAGTAGTGATCCAACTGGGGTTCAATTCCATGCACTTCAGTCATGATCTTGAAGTAATACCTTCCCTCCTTGACAAACCCTGAATGGCTACAAGCATTTAACAAATGCGTGAAGGTGACATGATCAGGCTCTAAATCTTCCTTAACCATGTATTCAAAGAGCTCCATTGCTTTTCTTCCAAACCCGTGGACAGCATAGCCTGCAAGCATGGCTGTCCAAGCTACTCTGTCTGGATGAATCATCTCTCCAAAAACTTTGCGTGATGCATTTAATCTCCCCAACTTCGCATACAGATTCAAAAGTGCAGTTGCAATTCTTTCATTTGCATTAAGACAACAGCTGAAAATTACACCATGAATGCCCTCTGCTAGTTTTCCTACACCTAAATCTTCACAAGCCCGAAGCAAGGCAACCATAGTACCTTCATCAGGCTTAACTCCAGCCATTCTCATCAAATTAAAACAACTCACACCTTCCTCTGCAAACCCATTCTGGGTGTAAATCACGATCATTGAATTCCAGGAAACAATACTCTTAATGGATATTGCCTCAAATATTCGACAAGCCGCATCTAAATTCCCAGACTTGCCATACATATTAACAAGAGAATTAACAACCTTGGTTTCCAACAACATCCCCATTTTCAGTGTATACCCATGAATGTACTTGCCTATATCTAGAGCTCCCATATCACTACAGGCTGAGACTATAGATAACAATGTAACCTCGTTAGGTTTCATTCCCATCTCAAACTTCATTGTGAAAAATGCACTAAGGCACTTACCAATAAACCCCCCGTTCAAAAACCCGGAAATTAACGAATTCCAGGAGACAACATCCTTATTAGGAATTTCATCAAACAACATCTGCGCATCTTCTGCACAGCCATATTTTAAGTACACAGACACCAATTGATCACCAATAAACCCATCACTGTAATTTACAGATTTCACCACCCGAGCATGAATTGCCCGGCAGTACGAAACGGAAGAGCAAGACTTTACAGCAAAAATTAGAGCGGAAACAAGTGGTTCTTGATTTGTACATGTCGGAGAGAAGAATAGAGGGAAAAGAGCATTGTGGATTTTTCTTCGGCTGAAGAGTTTGTAAAGAATCAGAGGGTAGTGATGACTGTATGAGAGAGCACGTAATGGAAGTGAGAGACGAGAAGGTACTGTTATCATCTCCCATCATTCAAAGTTGCCAAGAACGCTACTCTGCTCCCTAAACAATCCACTAAAAGCTTTGACTTTGAGATGGCCTTTGTGGTCCGACTTTTAGTCCCACATCGGACAAATACTAGTTAGAGGAGGCAAGCGAGGAATACAAAACGAGATGGGTGACACGGTACTCCGTATCTTTGCGCTTGGGGCAATGACGCAGCTAGTGAGGTTCTAACCGAGGCGCGTCTATTGCTGGTTGAAAACTATTTCCAAACCCCCTCATAGGCCTGGGTTAGGCCCAGGCCTTTGAGAATTTCTGAAAGGGCTCCCTTTGGGGAAAAGCCCTAAAATTTCTAATTCAAAATTTCCTCGGCCCTCTACGGGCTTTTGTATAGATATGCCTTGGGCTTCGAGGTACACCTTTGGATTTAATGAAATTATCTGTGTGGTTCGTAAGCCTAAAATCTAGGCGAACAGCTAGCCTGGTTTATTGCCTATAGCGCAATGTTAATAGTGAGTTTTCCAAAGTTGTTGGTTGGGATGGATTTCTTTATTTTTTTCTGGAAAAAAATTAATGGATTGAATTGAATTTTACTCAGATGCTCATTATACGTCATAAGCTATGATAATATAAGAAATGATAATATATAAGAAATGTTAGGAGTATCAAATTTTATATACTCGTGAATAAGTTTCACATCATTAAAGTAAAAATAAAAAAAAACAGTAACTAATTAACAATGCAACACCAACAGATATATAGCATTCTTTGATCAAAATAGTCTTACTCTCAAACCCACAAGTACAACTGTGGTAATGCTTCCTAGCTGTGGTATTTCTCGATTTCAATCTATCAAAATAGTGGATATAATAAATCCCCAACCTCACTATACTCCTTATCAAATTGTGTATAAAGCTTAATTTAATCTAATAAAAAACCAATATAAAACGTAATACTTATAAACATTTACACAATCTATCTACTTAATACAAGCAATTTATCTTCCATAATTTTTATTTTCTTTAAGCAAAAAGGTAAGTCGAAAAGACCAATTGTGGCTACCTACTTAGGCGTAAGAGCTGCACAGGAAGGACCTAGACGATGAGAACTGCAGGTGCTCTCTTAAATCCGACTGAGTCATAGCCTGATCCAACTCCATCAGAATATCAATGAGAATTCATGTGACTAATACTAATCAGGCATAAGTGAAGATTCTTCATTACGGAAATTTGAACTTCTACCCTAATACATTCACTGACACTTGAAAACTTCCTTAAACCATTGAATCACTACCCTTATGGTTATTTTCCATAAGTTAATGATGAAACAAGTGCCCTTGGGAACATAGCAATCGCCAATGTTACAGTCTTCCATGGCCCCGCGCAACCCTGTGAGGGGACCTAGTGGGTATAGGTTGTTGACATCAGATTCTTGCACCCATTTATCCTTCCCTACATGGATGTCTAGCTCTTCTTGGGCAGCCTTTAACACAAATTGAAGAAATGAAGAAGGGCTTGGGAGATGGTATTGGCTGCGGGTTCTGTGGTGGATCTGGGACAGAGGTCTGGTTGGTCTGGAGCAAAAAAAAAAGAGCAATAAGAGACAGAGGGAGAGCTGTGAAAGAAAAATGCACTCACACAGGCACATTGTTTGGGCTTGAGCCCCTTCTTAACCATCCTCAATCTTGGGGTTGGGATGGGCTTCAGAATGCGAAATGATGCAGGAGGAGTGGGCTGGGGATGAAATTATCAGTAATTATGAATTCAAATGTATACAAACCTTGTTTGGACTATCATTCAATTTGTAATCTTTTTCTCAGTAATTATGTTCCTGAAATACTATCGAAAAATTGTAACATACTCTTTGTCACGAAAAATATTTAAAATACTTCTCTAAATTCGAAAAAAAAAAAATAGTGAAAAGGCCCGGTGAAGACCCACGCCAGTTTTTTTTGGTAGTTAGGGTGGATGGGAATGGAGGCATTGCTTCAATTGAAAGTTTTGGGAGATATTGCAAATTACATGTTAGTTTGAAGAGAGTATATGTACAAAGTTTTCATTTAAATTAGAACAGAAGATGGTCTATTAAATTGACATATATTCTTAAAATATATGATTTTCATATACATTTTTAAATGCATGTGAGAATCACATGCTGTAAGGATAGACGTCACATTCTCTAAATACAAATGTCAATTTAATAGACTAGGTTGAAAAAAAAAAATTTCTAACACAAATTGGAAGAAAACTTTGTTCCACCTAATCCAATAAATGACATGAAACTTAAGTTGATTAAGCTTGAATGCATGTTGATTAATGACCAACAAAAATCGTTTGTTACTGGTTTAAAATGGTATTTTTTAGTGTTTGTTTAAAAAAAATGTTATGATGTGACATAAATGTAAAAGTAATTTGGAGTATATTGTGTTTTGAATTTTTTATTTAAAAAAGAGAAATGAAGAAGAAGAAGAAGAAAAAAAATGTTATCGAACAAAGCCAATTGTTCCCTTAAATTAATCTCCCCTAAGTTCAAAACATGTAGCTGATGGGAGTTGGATTTACATATCGAAACATCCCACAAATTTGCCAAGGACGCTACTCTGCTTCTTCAACAATCCGCGAAAAGCTTCGACTTTGAGATACGCTTGTGGTCCGACTCTAAGTCCCACATCGGACAAATACTACTTAGCGGAGGCAAACGAGGTCTACAAAAATAGATGGGTAACACCGTTTTTTGTATCTTTGCGCTTGGGGCAATGACGCAGCTAGTGAGGTTCTAACCGAGGCGCGTCTATTGCTGGTTGAAAACTATTTCCAACCCCCCTCATAGGCCTGGGTTAAGCCCAGGCCTTTGAGAATTTCTGGAAGGGCTCCCTTATTGGGTAAAGCCCTACAATACTAGTTCAAGTATTTCCTGGCCAGTTCGACCGACTCTTTTCTGGCTTTTGTGTTCGTGCCTTAGTTTCTCTTTTAGTTGTGGTTAGTGGCCAAATTTTTTGGCGAACAGAGCGCCTGGTTTTGGGCCAAAGCTCAGTGGTAATAGTGAGCTCTGTAAAATGTGGTTTGGCCACACTTATTGTTGCTTAATTTAATCATTCATTTTCAATTAATAGATTGAATTGAATTCCACCACCCAACACTCATAAAGCTTAATTTAATCATTCATTTTTTCTATTTTAATTTAAAGTGTCATAACCAACGATAATCAAAATGAAAAAGGTTAGAAAATATATTTTTTATCCTACTTGATTTATGTGATACATTAGCCCATCAATTTTTATTAAAAAAAAAAAAAAAAAAATTGTTAGGAATGTCAAATATTTTACCAAGAGATGGGTAATACAATTATGTGAAACTTATTCATTGGAGAGGCTCAAAATAATTTATCAAATGAAATGCTACGAGTACAAATGAATAAATTTTACATTAGTTTGATACTCATCTCTTAATAAAAAATTTGGTACACATAGCATTTAAAAACAAAAATTCAATAATTAATTAACAATGGTACATCAACAAAGTGATAAAAAAAAAAAAATGATATATAACATTACTCTATCAAAATAGTAGACTCTCAAACCCACACATACAATTGTAGTAACGCTTCCTGTTAAATGATCAAATTTAGAAAATCTGGATTTATTATGTAATAAATCTCATAAATTAAAAAGGCTGACTATGCATGATTTGAACATTGATTTAAGTGATGTGCTCTCTCTTCTCAAGTCTATATAATAGACTCTTTGTAAGCATAAGATATATTGTGAAATAAGATAATAACTTATTCTTCTAAAATCTATTACTTCCTAGCTATGGTATTTCTCGACTTCAATTTATCAAAATACTAGATATAATAAATCCCCAATCTCGCTCTACTTCTTATCAAATTGTGTATAAAGCTTAATTTTATCTATTAAAACACCCATATAAAACATAATACCTATAAATACTTTTATAATCTATATACTTAATATGAGCAATTTATTTTCTAGAATGTTAGAAACGATTCCCTGTACTTGTTCATTAATCTTCGTTGACTACTTTTAATTTATTATTATTATTTTTTCCTTTGGAACATTGGATTCCACAATGTCCTATTTACATAAATGAAACTAGTACTATTAGAGCATTAACATTTGACTTAACAAAATAGAGACAAAATAGTTTTTGGCTATTCTCTATTTTGTTGAGTCATGTATCAAAAAGGAAACTGCATTCAACTAGCTAAAAGGGCTAAGAATTTGCTAAGCAACTACATCTATTAACAATTCATAAGCTTTTTAAAAAGTGAGTAATTAATTTTTTTTTTTTAAAAAAAATCATTTTACTAAACATTTACAGGCCCAACCATTCTTTAAAGGTTTTAAAAACAATTTAATTATTTTCTGTCGCATATAAACGAAGGTGTTTCCATGTCAAGTGTCAACGATCTTAGAGCACCCAGTCCACACGAGCGCGCTATTCAAGAGGCCCTAAAGTCTCTCAAGATATTTACCACCAAATGTACTATGAAAGATACGTTTGAGATACTATCAGAACGAGAAAGCCCCCAAGTGCTGAAGTGCATGTCAGAGAGGAGAAAGAGTTTTGACTTATCATACACCCTCCAGAAAATGTCAGGCTGCAAGTAGTACAAGAAACCAAAACAAAATAAGCCACATTTAAATTGAATTATAGAACAAATTGTTGGATATATATTATCACACTAATAAAAATGCAATTTACATGCTTATCAGTTAAGAGTTAATCCACTTAAATACCTAATTGAGTTGGTAATGAGCGCAGGGTTGAAAGAGAATGTGAGAAGCACCCAACTTAAAATTTTTATCAGAGTGCAAATTAGTATGAACTCAATTAAGTTTACAAATACACAAATCATTGGTGAGCATTTCATCGCCCAACTTATTTAGAAGCATAGGTTGAATTTATTTTTTAAAATCAACTATTGAGTTATAATTAGAGATAATAATGTTTAATACTATTCACGAATCCGATATGAAATTAGAGAATTATAGTTTAATGTAGTAACATTTGGGACAAAATGGGTCAATCCATTGGGCATTATTAATAAATTAACATGTATAACTCATATAATTATATTATATTTTCACTCTTTGAACCCTAAATATTTAACCACATTTTCTTTCGAAAAAGAAAAAGTTTCTCATCTCTTCTCCACTTTGAGAGCTCTCCATATAAATCCCAGTAAGAGCAGTCCGCTTCCTTCCCGGCTTCTCTCATGCTTTCTTTTGTTTTATTTCTTCCTCTCGTTCTCTCCCCTTTGTAATATTCTTTTATTAATAAAAATATTGCATTGCTTAGAATTAAAAAAAAAAAAAAAAAAAGATTTATGCTAAACCCAAGTACGGGGTTTAAGGAATTAATTCTTCAAGCTTGGGATCAGATTGGTTAAGATTAGAGCGTCCGATTGTCGTAACCAGGCTTTTGGGGCGGACACCCATCTCGCATCTTTCATTGCGAGAACCATCCACTCATCACATCCCGTTTACTGCCTGAAGGATCATGGTTTTCATGCGCTCCAATTTGCCATCCTATAGAAGGGACTTCAACCCATACTATTCTTTCCTTTCGATGTGGGATATCCGAACAAATCCCTTTCTCACCTTCTTTGTATTCTAACCATTATTTAAAGGCCCAAAAAATACATTTGAGCACCCTTTATTTTAGGCTAAAACTTTTTTTAAAAAATATATGTGTTTTATTTGTAAGTATTTACCATTGCATAAAATATTGATCATTCTAAATTAATTGACAAAAAATAAATAAATTTTATGAAGCATAAAATGATTTATGTTTTTTTTTTTTTTTTGATATGTTTGCACAAAAGGAGAGAAAAATTTGAACTAGTGACTTCCGCTTTATTAAGCATATAGCCTTAACTGATTGAATTAATTTTTGGAGACAAATGATTTATGTTATTTATTTGTATAAATCTTTTTTTTGTCTCTCATACTCCTAAGTAAGCGGGTCTTACAAGAACTTTCTGACAATTATTTACTCTAATTGTAAGCAATATCGGTAAACAATTGAATTGGTTCTTAATTCACCCTTAAATACTTGTTAATTCTCACACACTCTTTAATGCAATTTATTGCAGCTCCTTATATTATATAAAAATATAAAAAAATATTTCTCAAACCATTTTTGATATTACTAACAAATAGCGAAAAATAGCCCATTTTTTTCTTAACAAAAATTTTTTTAGGCTTAATCCATTATCACACGATCCTGCCAGAAAGTTTTCGCTACACGTGATTTTCCGAGTCAGCAAACAAAAACGTAGAAAAAAAAGAAAAGAAAAAAAAAAGAAGGTTTTCCATGCCAGCAATCTTAAACCAACCACCCAGTGATCAAGCTTATATACGGGAGGCCCAAACATGTTTTCACAGATAAAAAAATGATGTGCTAAAAAAAACCGGATAAAGAAAGGATACATCCACAAAACCTATAGTCTGATTGAAGCCCTCTGATTGAAGCCTATGATTTTTTTTTTTGTAAGAAGCCTATGATTGTTACATATACCCTTTTTTTGTTTGTTTACCTCTGCAACAGTAGTATACTCGAGAGCACTCGATAACAGCCCCCCTAAAGTCTCTTCAGATATCTTCCACCAAATGTACTCCAAAGATACGCTTCAGACACTATATCAGAACAAGAAGCCCAAGTGCATGTCAACGTTTGGAGAGAAAAAGAAAGAGAAAGGGAGAGTAAAAATCACTGGCCATACTGCTTCAGAGATGTCAGGCTTCGAGCGGCACGAGAAAGGGAGTGATACAGAAGAGGAAGTAGAGGCGTGTAATTATGAACGTAGCCTGTGAAAAATAAATAAGCATTAAGGACTCTTTTTTTTTGCACTGTGCTTTTCATAATAGCAGAAAGGGCCAATTTTGTGTAACCGTTACCTCCCACGCGTCCAACCCTCTTCTTTAAATCTGCTTTTGGTCAGACTTACTGTACCTTAATTACGATTTTCTCTTGGAAATCATCTTTCTTTATTTATTATCACCATTAATATACGTCAATATTTTTCAGGCTCTTCTTCAATCTTCCCATCTAGATTTTCCGGCGACCGTGAGAAAAATGTCTCCGTTTGGGAGCAACAAGAGCTTGAATGGGGAGGAGGGTAAGCAATATCCTTCCCCACTTGCCTCCCATCAGGATGCTATCAGGGACCCTATAGTCTTCTGGGACACTCTCAGGCGCTTCCATTTTATGATGAACACCAAGTTTATGTAAGTACTTTTTTTTTTGTTTTTTTTGTTCTCTCTCTCATTTTTCTGTTGAATATAATTTTCAGGGGAATTTCCACATTGATTATAACATACATAGCAGTATATGATGTAAATGGGATTTCCACATTTTATTTGTTGTCTGTTTTGTACTCCTATTTCTTTTTTTGTTTGATTCATGTGGTTGTGTTTTCTAATCCTCCATTCTTTCTTCCTTGTGGCATTTTAAGGATTCCTGTGATTGGGGGGAAGGAGCTAGATTTGCATGTTCTTTATGTAGAGGTTACAAAAAGAGGTGGTTATGAGAAGGTTTGCTCTTTTATCTAATCATTCCCATGTGAAATCAAATATATATATAGATGATTTTCCACTGAGAGTGAAAGAAAAATGTTTCAGGTTGTTGCAGAGAAGAAATGGAGGGAAGTGGGAAATATTTTCAGGTTCTCTCCAACCACAACAAGTGCTTCCTTTGTATTGAGGAAACACTACTTCAGTCTCCTTTACCATTATGAACAGGTCTACTTCTTTAAGCTGCAGGGTCCTGTTTTCACTCCAACAGGTAGTTAAAATCGGTTTTATATCCTCCTTTCTTCTCTCATTTTTTTGTTTTGTTTTAACAGGTAGTTTTGTTCCTTAATCTTGTCTCTGATAATATTGCCTCTTGATCCGATTTTTTCTCTGTTCTTTATGGTTTTTACCATTTATGGGTGCTGTTTTATTTCTATCCAGTTTCATTTCCTGCTAGCAATCCTTCGTGGAGACCTGAATTGGCTATTGTGGAATATTCCCCCAAAACGACTACAGATTATCCGGAACCGCTTGTTGAAGGTTTTTTCTTTTTCCTCCCTAATTTCCCGATTTTACTTGGATAATAATAAAAGCTAGTCTTTCCATTCTCATTTCACTTGCACGAAAATATATGAGGATAAAGTGTGAGTGTCAACCACACCACACATAATTGTTTGTTTTAATTTCTCTGCCACATAATGTTCTGTTTAATTTATGTGCAAGTCAATGAATCTCATGGGATGCCAAGTGGATTGCCTTTATATGGTGGTTAACTTGTTTAGATATGTTTGATGTGCATGTCAATCTAAGGAAAATATGTGGCTATTGTGTGTTTACAAGTTTAAAATTATTTTAGATGCCTTTCATAGCAGTTGATGAGTCAATTTAGGGACAAAACGAGGAATTCTTAAGCAAGGGGCCAAAGCATGAAGACATTAACTTTGTAGTTTAAGACATCGCAATATTGCTAAAACTTCTCATCTTTTTTTTTTCCTTTTTTTTTTTTTTTTTTTTTTTTTGTTTCTCGGTAGTCCAGGTTTTCTTTCCTTTTTAATTTATTTCTTTTAGTTGTCTCTTAGTAACAAAAAACTATCATATTTATCAAAAGAGAATTAGAAGACATTGCAGTTTACAAGCAATTGACTTAAGATCCCGTTTGATTGTTTTGGTTTATCCTAAGTTCTTTTGTTTTGGTGCCTTAAGTTGGAATTATTAATTGACTTTATGACCCCCAATTCGATTTCCACAAAAATATTCAAATTAGAAAAACCTTTAGGTGTAAAGAGGCCAAGATTAGAGGGTGTTTTTTGCTTTTTTATTGTGATGTGACATAAAGGTGAAAGTAATTATGAGTATTTTGTGTTTTGAGTTGTTTGTTAATGCTTTTGCTTTCTTGCTAAATAGCAAAAAACTACTCTAAAAAGCATTGTTAAACTTAATAGGGCCATGTTAATAGGGCCAAACTTAAGATTTTGGCTAATATAATATATATGTAACTATATATATACTTATAAAAAAAAAATGTAACTATATATATAAGTTATAGAAAATTTCAGAAGAGGAGGGGCATGGCCCCTACGGCCCTCTCCCCTCAGTCTATCTCTGTCCATATCTTTCCACTTAAAGGGTCGATCTTATAGGTTTTATGAAGATTAGTGCTGCTTAGCTATTACATCTTTTACTATAATTTCCTTATAAACTAGTGAATGATTAAGAGTGTGTCAACCATTAACTAATTAAATTAACAAGTCAGATTTTTACTTAATTATCAAAAATTGTGGACATCTACATCAGTTTGTAAGCGAATTTGTAGCAGCCGATCCCTTGCTGCTTGCAGCATTCACTCTTTCCAGTATGTTGCGCTTCTTCTAATTGCCATGGGAGCAAAACAAAATGATTTTTACTTTGCTGCAACAGTCCCAAATTTCAATTTGTAAACGTGAATTTTATTTACCATGAAATTTTATGGGAATCACAGTTCAAGTTTGCATTTTGAATTAAGCTTCCATCAATTAGCGCTAACTAGCTTTATATCAAACTTTCTGCTACCATCTTGTACAGGCCCTTCATGCGTCTCAGCTATTGGAACAATTGAAGGGAAATTCGATTGTGGTTATTTGGTGTCTGTGAAATTAGGTTCTGAGGTTCTTAGAGGAGTACTTTACCATCCGGAGCAGCCAGATTCTTCTACCTCAGTTCCCGAATCCAACAGTGCCATTATACCATACACCCACAAACCACCTCACCATTCCAGCCGTCGTCGACGGAGAAGAAAAAGTAAAAGAAGGGGAGACCCCAACTATCCAAAGCCCAATCGGAGTGGCTATAACTTCTTCTTTGCCGAGAAGCATTACAAGCTCAAATCTTTGTACCCAAACAGAGAAAGGGAGTTCACAAAGATGATTGGCGAGTCATGGAGCAACCTCAGCCCTGAAGAAAGGATGGTAATCTCGACACAATACAAACCTTCTGGGTTGTTGTTTCTCTGTGGAATTCTTTTGTATCTTGCATGGTAGAATAAAAAGAAATGCAGTAGGCTGTTTAATAGAAAGGGTGTGTTTTTTACCTTAAATAGTTTTCCTTTAGACATCAATAAGAGTTTTGAGTACTTAGATTTGCATTTTGATTGTTAACGATTTGTGGTTTCCTTTATAGGTTTACCAGAACATTGGATTGAAAGACAAGGAACGATACAAGAGAGAATTGAAAGAGTACAAAGAGAAACTGAAGCTCAGCCAGGCAATTAACTATTAGGGATCGAGAACAGAGGAAAGCCAGCAAAACCAAAAGAAACTTAAGGCGACTTTTTGGGTTGTAGTTGTACTGTCTATATACAGATGTGGTTGACTATTAGGAAACTGCAATTCTTGCTTGCATGGTGATATACTACACATTACTGATGTTGCCGGTGGCTATTTTGCATGGACAGGAAGTGGTTTTCCTACAGCAAAGTGAATGCATTGAGCATATTCCTTGTGCAAACCGCGCTTACCCAATTGAATCACTTTGGAGGAAGATAAAAAAGGATGCAATGGCACTTTTTCAACTGGATCTGGATCTCTTGTAATTCTATTTTTCAAATTTCAAAAAATTCGGACCATATTAGGGGTGGGGGGGTCCTAGGATGTCAGAGCAAGTGAGCTTTGGAAACTTGCTCGAGCATTCTGAGACCTGTAACAAGTGAACCATTGTGGAGGGCAAGCTGCAGGACTGTCAGAGCCAAGGAAATTTTATATAAGGCCATTTTGGAAGTCTGAGAACTGATTCTCATATGGGGACTTGAGGCTTTGGGTTCACTTCAGTCAGGCCGTTTTGCTTATTAGGTTTGACAACCTAAATATTCTTGCGATAATTCGAGAAATGATTCCTTAATGCAGAAGCTTAGCCTTGGATTGTTAGCCTCCTCGATATATATATATATATAAAAAAGAACTGTGAATTTGTTGTTCCATATTAGTTGTTTAGTAAGTGGGATTCAACTTTATAAATGATTCTAAGGAGTTTCAATTTTAACTTGATTAGTATTGGAGCAGAATAGAAAGTCCCACATTGATTAAAAATCAAGTGTTAATCGTTACATTATACATACAAGGCAATGAAGAGAGAAACCTATTTCATTAGATTTGACGATCGCCTATCTTGAATTGGTCCTTCTTGTAACCTTCTCGATTGCAAGCACCAAATCCTCGACAAATCGTCGAGTTCATCAACGCCACATCATCTTCAACAGCAATGGAAAATGCCATTATCTAAATGAATGCGCCTTGCTTCCAATATATATTTTGTCAGTCACGTGCTTTCAAAATACCTAGCTGAGACAGACAAAGAAGTTACGGTGATAGGCCGCTATTATCACTCAACATTTCTCCACGATGTTGTAGAATTTTGCTTATTTTATTAAAAAAAAAAACATGTGTTTGAATCTTTGATCCATAATAAATTTAGAAGAAAACCCAATCATGTTGGAGTACATGCAGCTGTAGAATCAAACCGACTATGACACTGTATTTTCCTTTCTTCTGATATATATATATATATATATATATATATATATATATATAGTGCTTGAAGACCGTAGTAAATTGATGTATTTGCTTAGGTGTTCTGAAATTGACAGATTATACGAGACCAACGTGGATCATTGGGAGATCAAAATGCCATCCAATCAAGATACCAAACCAAGGAAGAAATTTTATGTTTCAATTATACTAACTTTGAATATTAGTCTCATAAAGAAACACAAAGTTATAGCGGGGCGGCAGAATCCTTCGTAAATTCAGCAAAACGACAATTTGACTGGGTTTCGTATTTAGATATCCTGGACTCAGCAATACCCAAAGAAAAAGAAAATGAAAAAAATGTCTCTGATTGAAGCAATTTATTCAACTAAAACTGATAAAGAAAGACAGACCAAAATCACCAACCAAATTTCAAGCACTCTTCTGCTGCTGCATACCAACCACCTTCTTCCACGAGTCTCGGCTCGAAATCTCGTCCCACCACCTACCCACATTCTCTCTGGAAGTGAAGAGCTCGCCCCTATCAGTGGCGTTCACCAAGTACTGCGCGTTGGGCAAGTGCGAAAGATCGGCCAAAGAGAATTCATCGCCGGCCAAGAACTGGGTCTCCCCCAGCCTCTTCTCGTACACGTCCAGCACCTTGGACAGCTTCTCCTCGTTCTGCTTGATCGCCACCTGGTCTTGCTTGATCTTCATTCGCGGCGCGAACGCGAGCTGAAACACCAAAGCCGAGCTTGGTGGGCTGAAGCTCTGCCCTTCCGCCTCTAGCCACTGGTCTATGGATGCTTTTGCCAGTGGGTTCGTCCCGTACAGACCTTTGTTTCCTTGGTCCGCGTACTTTTCACAAATGTATCGGCATATCGACCGAGACTCTGAAATTGAATTACCCACAACAAAAAAAAATTGAAACCTATCGATTTACATTTACAACGGAGGACCAAATAGAAAGAATGAAGATGAAAAAATTGTGGGTATATTTACCAAAGAGGGAGATGTCCTCGTCTTCAAATGCTGGGACTTGGCCAAAGGGCTGTTGAATTATAGGACGACATGAATTATAGCTTTAGCATAAAAAGAAGGAAACAGAGAGAGACTTATCTGTGTGTATTTCGAAGTACCTGGATCTTGAGGTACTCAGGCTTCTTGTGTTCGCCCTTGGCCATGTTAACGGAGATGAGCTGGAAGTCAACATTTTTCTCAAGGAGACAGGCTAGGACCCTGGACACAGCTGTGGACATGGCTGGTCCGTACACATTCACTGGAGTCGCCATTGGAATACGAGGTTGGATTGGATGGATGGGTTCGGGTTTTGGGTTTATTTTCTGTGTTTAAAAAATGCGTATTCTTGTTTCGTTTTCGACCACTCAAATAAGAGAACTTTTGCCCTACCCCCCGGGCCCCCCTACTCTATCCTTTGCTTGAGCTGAGAGGATAGTTGGCTTGGGATCAGATCAGCCGGTAGGAAAGACTTTAAAGAGGAAACCTATAAAGTGGGCGGCTTAAAGAGCAAGCCTAATTCGACGATCTCATGGGCCCAAGTATGTTTCGGCCTATGGGCATACTGAATAAACCGAGCCTCGCGGTTCCCAATTCTCATGGGCTCAAGTCTGCAATCATTAATGGGCTCCTTCCAAGGGCGTGTAAGGGCAGAAATGACCCAATTCCTTGTGTTTTGGTTGGTTTACCAGACTAACCTACAGCTCCATTTCCTCCACCACCATAAGCTCTACTTGTCTTTATCCTCTCTGGCCTCCTCTCTTTTCATTGTGCACCTCCCCACCTCTTCATCGGAGCTGCAATTTTTTTTTTTTTTTTTAGGTCTTTCTTGGCTTTTAGCCTAATATTTAGTTCAACTTATAACCAAAAACAAAAACATTAGCAAACATGGCGGTTTCCCGTGCCATGATGGAGAGCTACAAAATTGATGAGATTTTTAAAATTAATTTATCGCAAATCCAAATATCTGAAGTGATTTTAAAAATTACATTAATTTTGAGAAGGCACGAAGAAGACGACGTGGATGTTTAGCATTACGCTTAAGAATTAGTGCATTAGTGGCAATCTAACAAACGTGTAATGTATTTTCATTTATGCTTTATCACGGAGATATGAGTTTATCTTGAGTCGGAATAAATAATTTCCTAAATCCTTCATTCTTACAATGAAGCATTCCGAAGTCCTGTACAGCTCTAATAAGCTGTTGTTGTTTCATCACTATCAGCCGGCGCAGGTTGTCCAATTTGAAGGAAGCCTGTTTGATATCGGTGGTGGCATGTTTCGGATGTTAACGTCAAGAGGTAGCATGCGGTATTCAATATCGAGCTCCCTGAACAATTTGATCATCTCCTCAATCAGAAGGGCCCTCCTACTCCATCTCTCCCCCATGTCCTGATAGTTCATTTTGTGTGTAACCCACACTGATACCATCACTTTGTTCATGTCTATCACATCCCTCATTACCACCATTGGAGCTGGCTGCCAGTGCTCATTCTTGCTTTCGATGTACCTACAAATGCAGCAGCCACAAGGCCCACAACAAGTTAATGTTTTTTTTAGAGGATACTTTGTGTTTGAAAAAGTATTATGATACAACATAATTGTGAAAATAATTTTGAATGTTTTGTGTTTTGAATTGTCTGTTAAAGTTTTTATTTTGAAAACATCTGTTTTTCTTGGAAAATGATTTTATGTGGCAAAACATACAGCTTAAAGAAAAAATGTAGGTCCCAACATTATTGCCATCCCTAAATAAGTGGTTAGGTATGAACCACTTGTTAACTTAAAATGAAGGATTTTAAGTTAATAAACAAAGATATAATAATTTAATTAATACTATAACACTTCCTCTTATACGTGGTTCAAACCATCCCTTAATAAATGACGTTCAAACACGTGGATATTTAACTGAAATGAGAAGTGAATGATAAAAGTAAGATTTGAACTCATGAAAGGCCTATATATAGAGGTCAACTATCCTAGCAGTATAAGGGTTAACCTAATAATGTTACACCCTGTGGAAGTAAATCAGTACAAAGTGAGGTAAAATAGTAAGTTAAACATTTGTTTTGTCAATATATTTTTACAAAAGTACTATTTGAGAAGTATTTTGTGTTTTAAGTTGTTTATTAATATATTTATTTTCAATGGATGAATACATATACATATTTTCAATGGATGAATACATATACATAGACCAATATAGCCTATATTTCTAGAAATTAAGTTCCATAGGGAAGAAGGAAAATTAATAAGAAAAGAAAGAAAGATGGATGCCCGTACATACCCTGTTATTTTTTCCTTCATCATGGCAACCTTCTCCACTGGGGTGGAGATATGGATACAGAAATCAATTGCATCTCCCATGTCTGGACTACGATAATAGTTACCAATGGGCTTGGTAGCCAGAATACTGTTAGGGTATATGATCTTTTGGTTATCATATCTCAGAAAAACTGTAGTTAGTATGTTCATCTCTTCAACTACCATCTGAGACCCAAGGAAACGTAATTTAGAACATAAATGAAACACATTCTTATATGAGAGTGCATGATCAAAATCCCCTTTTTACCTGGACTCCTTCAACTTCACAACGATCACCAACATCAAATGGGTGCATCACGAATAGGAAGATTATTGCTTCAAAGACTGTTTTGCAGGTATTCCCGAAAATAAACACCACCAAAAGAAGCTGTGAACTTAAGAAGACAAGAAAGTGGGAGATTGGAACTCCAAGTATAATAAGCCAAATTATCAATATGAGGATGGCTACAAGGACGTTCAGCAAAGTATGGAGTTCATCCACAGCTGTTTTTGTGTCATTGAGAGACAATGCAAGTGCCCTTCTCTCTCTAAATGCATTAACCTAAAACAAAACAATGAAGCATTCTTTATTCCACTAGGAGATGCAGCCCATTAAATCAACAAAGAGCACAAGCATGTTCTACCATCCAGTCTTTAAGGGAGGACTTGCTGATTCCCTGGTTCTCTTTTGCTATTCCAAACAAACTCATCGTCTTCAAAGCTTTATCTTTACTCATAAAGCGCTTCACATCTTGGAGGTAAATGTATCTTTTGCAGCGGTTCACATTTGCATAACAATATATCAGGATCGATAGCAAAGCAAAGGTCTATATTTAGCTAACAAGATAAATATATTCCAAACAACTTCATTCTTCAAAAGTTTAAGGTAATTGAAAATGATAAGTTTAATCATTTAATTAATATTTTAGAGCCTAATTTGATCACAAGAAAAGCCAGGGCAAAAGAACATTAGAACTTACTGCGATTCTGTCTTTGCCACATTTTGAAATATCCTCTTGGCTGCCTCTTTTGCCTGGCATTCACTTCTAATCTGCAACAAAGCTTCATCCTCAATATTGGAATTCAGTATCTGCTCATCCAGAGTGGATAAAGCCCCATGCTGAATAATATTAACCATCCTCCTCATATTCCAAGCTGATATATTCTTCAGATTCAGCTTATCCAGGTGATCAACTGGGATCTCCTCATCTTGCCTTTTAGATATTAACCTCGAAAATCTAGCATTCTTCCCAACAGCAGGAGATTGCAGCCCACCGCTTCCTATCACTCTCCCACTCCTAGGAGGCAAAGTTGCCCCAAGGTCACCAGGCAGAGTAACCCCAGCTTTCTCAAACTCGTGAACCTCAGCCATGGCTTCCTCTTCTTCTACTCCATGTCTTTTTGGCCGACTGGAAAGCGTTTCTATTGCATACTGATTGAACAAAGCCTCCCGGATTCGTTCAAAGAATGTGTTTACATGAAAGTTTGAAGCCAGGACCTTAACAAGCAGAGTCTTTAGAAGCCATATCAGGGTACCCACAAGAAAACAAACAAAAACCTTATTTACATGAGGCAAAATCTTTCTCTTGGTCTCCTTCTTTACCTTGTCATTGAAAATAATATGCCACACAACCAAAACAAGACCCAACCAGAGGCAATTCTGAACGGATTTCCTTAACCCATAAACAAAATACAAGACCCGTTTTCGCAGAAGAAAATTGCGCTCAATAAAGAACACAACCACCCGAATTCCCCAACCCGACACTAAACGTCCACAGATTAATGCTAAAACCATTATCTCCCATTTCCATAATGGAAGGTCCCACACCGTTTGCCTCTTTATAATTGGAACCCAAAGGCTACAAACTAAAGCCGCAATGATCAAAACAAGACTAACCCATTGAAGCAATGTCAGTGAGCTGATTTTCAGTCTCTTATACTCCTCTGGGATGTCTTCAATATCAGGGTCTTCATTATCCTTATCTTCTTTTTCTTCGATCACTCGTCCAGAGTTTACAGTTCTTTCTGAACTTTGACACGGTTCCTCTGGCGGGTCTATCAGCCTAGACTTGGTATTGCTTATCACTGACCTCCACGAATCTCGCGATTCTCGCCGAAACGAAGCATTCGAACTACACCTCAGAACCTCTTCCCCACCCGAGCTCGAGGACCTTTGGCGGTTTTCTTGGTCCGACAGGTCTTTGTTTCTTCGTCGTACAGAATCACTTCTTGCAGCCGTGAATGTCTCCGAGGAAGCTTGATAGTCGCTGCATCGACTTTCACTGCTAATCTTGTTTACTTCGATGGTTTCTTTGCTACAGCCATTACTATCATCAACCTTGAGAACTACTTCTCCTTCTCTTTGAGCCATTTTATTTCAGTGATACATGAAAGCTTAGCGTTCCTCGCAGGCCGTGGTTTTTTGGCAGAAGAAAAAAGCTTGGTTTCAAGGAGTTTCTGAAAAGGTTCCATAAAAAGAATTCGACGCGGTTCTCAAAAGCATTAAAGAGTAACAGTTCGTGGGGTATATTTGTTTGCCCATCTAAAGTGAAAAAGAACAACCGACTTTAACTCTATGACCCACCAATACCAAGGAATCTCGACTGCAGAAGTTTTCATGTGAACAGAGAAGGCATCCGATAATGGCTGAGAGGGAGGTGTCCGTTAGCAATCGGAAAAAGGAGCATCGAGCCGAGCACTACATCCGTACATGTCATGTCATAGCACAGCAATGCTCTTATGTGGTAATTTATTTTAATTTTCTATTTTTTGCAGACTATTACTTAAGGGAATATCCTATTCTTACACACTGCTCAGAAAAAAAAAAAAAAAAACCTATTCTTACACACTGGCTGTGACCTGATTTATATTAATAAAAGACATGGCTTAATTTTCCCTCCAAATTGAAAGAAATTTCTCAAATATGATTCTATTATTACATGCATATTTAATAGAACATATAAGAATCTCATGCTAAAGACAAATATAACTTCTATTGACTGGATCAAAGAAATAACAAAGAAGATTTCACGGCAAAATGCAAAATTCAAGCAAATTCGGTCCTCATCTAACCTCCACTTTATAAAATTTCGCAAGAGGTAGCTACTTGAGAAAAATTGAGAAATTCAATTCTTGATAGCCATAGTTCAATTCTCTCGGGGAAAATAAAAGGCTAATGGACCAAGCGAATGGGTTAACTGTTCAAGCAAGGGGGCAGACCAAATTTCATTCAACCAAATATATCTAATCAAAATTTCACTAACCAAGCTTATAAAATAAATAGATTATCAATGAGAATTAGTTTCTAGACAGTTTAGCTGTTCTCTTATTGACATATGGTGTATGTGCGTGTCAAACTGAACAGCATTTCCCTGGTTGGGCTGACAGAAGCGATTGGATTATACATTGTGGTCATAATTAGATTTACAAAACTAAGAACCAAATCAAGAAAATATAAAGTGAACAAGATCGTTAATGTGTTATAAACAGTCTTCTCACTTGCCACTTCAATGGCTGCTCTGCCCAAAAGCAGATACTCTTCTAGACGATTTGCGCTTCTGCCGGTGCATTGTCTCGTCCTCAACCTGTTACAAGATAACAAAAGTTCCTAAAACCCTCAAGTTTTGAAGAAAAAGGACAGATAAGTGTCTATACCATCTCGGCCATGTGCTCCAAAATTTCTATAATCTCTGAGAATTCTGGTCTCAAAGATGGATCTTGCTGCCAGCATCTCTCGAGCAGTTCCACAAGCTTTGGATGAGTATTGGCCGGAATTGTAGGCCTCAGACCCTGAAATTCATGTCACCAAATCCTTTTCTTAATTGAAAGTGCTCCTAATAATTTCCATTATCTTGCAATGCCAGCTACCTTCATTAGTAATTTTTAAATTATCTAAAAAAGTAAGAAATAGACTAATCTATACACACTTCTTTATACTAGCAGGCACACATTCTTCAGAGTGGACCAAAAGCCCTCTTTGTAGCCATGGAGGTTAAGTAGTTGTGCCACCCTCTTAATGAACAAAGGTTCTAGTAGCAGTTATATTATTGTTGGTTATGGGTGGTGAAAAGGGGATGAACTAAAATTGTTTGTAGACCACAAATATTAAAAAAAAAAGAAGAAAAAACCCTTGTTGGGGCAGAAGAAGATTCACAAAATTTGATATACAATATCAATATTTAGTGGAGGAATACCTTCTGGACCACACCAACTGCTGCTTGTAATGGGGTCAAGTGCTCATATGGAAGCTGGCATTTTAGTCAGAAAACACAGATGATTCATATGATTTCTGTGCAACCATCAAATTGTAGAGGTGAAGAGATAGCAAAACAATAATCTGAAGAGAGCTATATTTTCTTTGCTCCCACAAAAAAAGGTGGCTCACTACCTTTCGTGTAAGCAGCTCCCACAGTAAAACTCCAAAACTGAAGACATCAACTTTGTGATCATACGCTTTATGTTCAATGAGCTTCCATGCATCAACAACAAACAAACATGTCAGACAGCTGGGGAAGCTACCAAAGGCCAAAGGCACATAATAATCATCATTGTCATCAATTAAACCATGCAACATTATCTCTTTCTTCCATATACACAAGCAAACCTATGAAAGTGTTGAACAAATCCATGTATTAACTTTTAAGAGTAAAAGAGCTATCGAGAGATATACTACAAAACTATATCAGTTTGTCTCTTGCTTATAGACTGCCATCTCTAAGACTCATGTCTATGGTTCTAAAAACTAAAGCAGACTGGATGATTCATTATGGTCAACTGCTAACTGGGACCCATACTGGTCCGGTCAACCCCTTAAAACTGCAGTTATCAAAAACTGGCAAAAACCATCAACCCAGGGGTTTAACCATTTGACCCGTCAGACCATGATTTGCTTGTCTATGCTTTGTTATTTCCTGATATAAGTTCTAAAAATTTGATTGGAATTGTTCAGTTTTTTTTTTTTTGGATATTTCTCAGTAGATTTTTTTATAAATTTTACAACATATTTTATTTAATTTTTCAATTAATTAATAATTAAATTATAAAATGTCATGGTCCGACCCCGTCCTATGAACCTTGAATGTTTCACTTTTTCCATCCCCTCAATGGTCCTATTTCTAAAACCTTGCTCATGCCTTCCATGGTGCACCCTTATCTCAATGCTAGTAGTATCAATAATTTGTTCCAATCATTCATCTATTCGTACATTGTTTGAAACCAAATTCCAAGCCCTTATCTCATTGTCTGGAGCATTTTCATTCCTGTCTCTCTCTCTCTCCCTCCCTCCCTCCCTTATCTCTTTCTTTTATGTTTCCCGTTCTTTTGGGGTTTTATGCAATAAAAATATGATATTTTCCTGCAAACCATATTCATATTTGTATTGCAGGAATTGCAGAAGGAAAACAGGTATTTACATAGTACAATTGCCTTACTTGGAAACTTAATTGAAAGGTACAAGAACTAGAAATTTATGCTAAAAACTAGATATCCTTTTGCTATCAAGTAATAATGTTCAAAAGCCATGAATATACGTGTCTATAGAATCAGACCTCTGGAGCCATCCAGCGATATGTTCCAGTTTCTGCAGTCATGCCACCAGATTGTGCTTGCATTCTAGCAACGCCAAAATCAGCAACCTTGACAACCTGGCAGAAAAGGTATTTGGAAATTTAGTAGATAGAAACTTAGACCAGCCTTAAATCTATGTATACAACCATAAAACAACCTCAGAAAAACTCCTATCCAGAAGAAGAAATTAATCAAGGACAAGCATGCATGTGACTACCCTCTACTCTTAAAGCCTAAAGAAAACTGAATATTAATCTAAAAGAAAAACATGGGCAAAAAAAAATTGGTGGTAATCAATCCATTAATACCTAATCAGTTCCCATGCTTGAAAAACACATCATTCAAGAAAACTGTAATTTGAACCCCACATTTTAAGTTCCTATTAAACTTAAATTAATGTCTATTAACATCCTAACATACTATCTGCAATTAAGTGCTATTTTCAATCAGGGGTCACTAGTCAAAATTTTAAGTTACAAGACAAAATCATAGTTAAATCTGTCCCTTTATTCTCAGTTGATATAGAAGTCACTTATAAAAGAGAGAGAGAGAAAAAGAAAAAAAAAAAAAAAAAAGTGGATATATCTGTCTTTTAATTTAAGCAAACAAGTCGACTAGGGTTCAGGCATCCCAATGAAACAAATGTTTACCCATGTCATCATCAGCTATGATGGTTCTGAAGCAGAGGACCAGGATACAACAATGTCTATAAACACAAAAAGCTATAGATTTAAAAAGCAAAAAACATAAAAATGTAAATCTCTTACTCCATTTCCATCAATCAAAAGATTGGCAGCTTTCAGATCGCGATGGATTATATTATTTTGGTGCAAGTAGTTCATTCCCTCAGAAACATCAATTGCTGCTCTGATTAAGGATGGAGGTGTCAAAACACTCTTTTGTTTATGCAGGAAGTCATACATGCTTCCACCAGACATGTACTCTGAGAAAGAAACAAACAAATAAACAAAGGAAAACTGCCAAAAAAAAAAATTACCGATCATTTATACATAATCAAAATTTATAACTATTGAATAAATCAGGGCATGTAGCATAAAAAAACTAAAGTTACCCGTGACAAGACAAAGGCCTGGAGGACTTGTACATGCCCCGATGAATTGAATAACATTCTTGTGCCGGATATTCCTGCAAGTTTCAAAAGAAGAATTGAAAGAGTGAAAAGTAGAATAATATATCTAAGAGTAGGCTATGGATAACAGCCTTTCTTTTCATAAAGATTCTTGAAAATACTGACTAAGCTCGATAAAAAGTAAATACAGAAGACCCTCCATCCAGAGTTGTGGGATTTCAAAATATTTACATTATTAAAAAAAAAAATAGCAACCGCTCAGTTTCTTTATAAATTCAGTCTCATATTACATTATAGTAAAGAGAAATGCTACACACACTCCCACTCCCATACTCCCAAGTGCATACTCCCTAAAATAGCACTAAAAATCACTATTAAATTTTGGATGGATCACTATTGGATTTTGGATCCAATGGTGATTTCTAGTGCCACGTCAAGGTGTGCACTTGGGTGGGAATGAGAGTGTGTAGCATTTGTCTTCTAGTAAAAGGAAATGATGATAGGAGAAAATGTTGAATCATATCAAGTGATGCATTACTTGCCAATAACAAAATAAATATCTTTCTCTTTCATACACACATACACATGTTTCGGACAAGGCCTCCAGTACCATAGTGTTTATGGGAAACTGGGGAGGGGAATCTCCAGTACCATAGTTAAGTCTTTACAACCTGCACTGCGTGGCCTCTTTGATAGCAGATTTCAATCTGGACCATACACATTTCAACAGCTAAAGGTGGCGCAAATATATAATAATGATTGAACCAGTAATGTTCTTACATTTCCCACCATAACAAAGAACGAGTTTACCTATTCAACCACTATCTCACTTGATTGAGGAATATTACAAAAACATTCAATGACCTAACAAGCAAAATGATTAGATTATTACTAGGAAATTGAGGGATGTGTTCATTATAGTAACAAATGAACATCATTCAAGAAAGCCTTCCTGATATATAAACATAAATTGCGAAGGAGGTAGAACACAGAAGAAAAAGATGATGATTATGAAAGTAGTGCTTGTGGAAGAAACAAGATATGACATAACAAACCTCATAATATTGGCTTCTTGAGCAAATTCCCTCTGCATGTTTTTATTTAAGTGCTCTGCCCTCAGAACTTTAATTGCCACATCTTGATTACAAAAAGTACCTTTATACCTGCATGAATCACAATCATACTATTCAATGACTACTCATAAAAAACAGATCACAGCTATAGAGAATGAAATTACTCACAAGTCACAAAATGAGACAGATGCAATTTTCTTTTCATATTTCAACAGGCTTGTATCAATTTCCCAGACATTGATTCCACCAGTGGATACATTTACATTATCTCTCCCAGTTTGCTCTTGCTCCCCCTGCAACAGGAACCCAATGACATTTCAACCAAGGTTGCTTCTGCTGTGCACTCCAACATATCAAATCTAATTAGATGCGGAAAGCATACATAACTTTTAGCATCACTAATTTGCATAGGTTAGCATGGTATGAAAAGATGATCAAAGATCAGACATGTAAGGACTCCTTATACAGTGATTCCTACTAGTTTGATATATATCACAAAAAAAGTTGGTTATGATAACAGAAAAACAGCAGAGTACAGATATGAGCTTTCAATCTTAACTAAATTTAAGCTAAAGTATAATCTTTTAATGATTCAAATTCTGTTTTTGTCCTACCATAGAGACATTTAATGATAATGGATGCTAGTTTTGACCAGTAATTAGAAAATTCAAGTGACCCTACTTAAAGGGCTAGTGTCCAGAACGTATCTCTAAAGATTCTGTTAGCACATATTAAAACCAAGCCCTATTAGGATTGCAGAGTAAAAGCAAATTGTTGTTTAACATTTTGATACGATTCATGATTTATCAACCCTTCTGAGATAACTTCATTCATTTCATTCTAAGATTAACCAATAACAATTGCTCTCACTCCCTTTTTTCCACATCTACATATTCTTGGGTGTAATTTCATAACCTTTTCTGGAATATGGATCTATAAAATTTGCTCTTTTTTTTTTTTGGTCTCGGAACAGTAACAATAACTCACTACTAACTGCATGTCTACCATTTTCCAATTTCCAAGAAAGCTCCAAGTCCTTTTGTCAACTATCAGAAACCTCACATAGGAAGCACTGGCATCAGAACAATGTACATTATTCACAGAAGCAGGATACTAGGAGATCATGAATTTAACTATATCAAGCAAGATGGGACATGTCATGGTCATATCCAAAGACAGATCTCAAAGTTAAATATGTTACTTTTTTCAGCCTTCAATGTCATAACATATTGAGACTCATCCTGAATTAACATGACCTATTAAGGCAACTAAAACTGCAGTTATTTGGAATCGCCTCAATCGATCACAAACGAAACATCCAAAGAGTAACCATCTTTGAACAAAAATTTGAAATCAAGTGAACAATGTAAATTGTTCCAACAAGTAGTCTGTAGAGGAGATACCTGAATTCTTGGTAATTTCTTTAGCAGTGTATTTCTAAGCTGCTCGATCTCCTATAAGCATAGACCATGCACATCAGTCAAGCAGTTCACAAGGAATTACAAAAGAGGCAAAAACAGAGAATGTAACTATATTTTCTTCAATAATTTAAGAAAACCACACCGTAACTTGAAAGCTCATAATAACACCCCATTAAGACTGACAAATGATAACCTATGAATAAAATATTTACGGAAAACTTCACAAAACTCTCCTGAACTTTCACGAGTTTTGAAATTAAGCCCCAAAAGTTCAAAAACTCTCAATATAGGATATCAAACTTTCAATTTTTTACAATATCCCCCCTCCATTAGGATTTTCCTTTAAATCTTGTCAAAATTTTCAAAATACCCATATTTTTCTATTGAAAAAATTGCAAAGCTTCAAGCGTAGGTATTTTTGCAAATTTTGTTAAATCCTGGCCAATGCTTAAATCTCTGTAATTTTTTATTTTTTGATTTTTTATAATAAAACATGAGTATTTTGGAAATTTTGACAGGATTTAAGAGAAAATCTTAAAGGAGGGGTAACATTGCAAAAAATTGGAAGATTAATATACTAAATTGAGAATTTTTGAACTTTGAAGGGTACTTGCAAAAGTGATGAAAGCTTGGGGGGGTTAAGTGAAGTTTCCCTAAATATTTATGTTCAATCAATTGTATAAAGTCACTACTAAGCATTTAAACAATGCATATTTGAATTGATTCCATGAAATAAATGAATATTCTTCCCTAGGACTAGAAATTAATTGATGAAAAAATATATTACAATCAAGAAAATGAGAACAAATAAAGAAATACCTCAAGTGCCCAGCCATCAACAACAAAAACATCCAAAGAGTAGCCATCTGTAGTGGAAAAAGCATGCGCTTCTTGAATGTTCAAGCCAACGTCAGACAGTAAGTAACTCAGCTGAAAATGCACCATCACTAATTAAAATAGTAACTGAAAAGAAAGAAAAAATATCAATATAGATAGTATTGATATAGATAGAATATCTTACTAGTAAATTACTTTTGGAAGTTCCACATATAAGTATCAAATCAACTATTCTATCCATCATCAGATCTTGCAGAAGCCTGATCTGTTGCAATCTGTCTTAAGGCATATGAATTACAGAGAACTTGCTTTGGTGGTGACAAAGATACGTATGAAACAAGGGTAAGGGTGCAAAGAAGTAGATGTTTCTGTTACTTGTGAATAACGGATCAAAACATATGGAGTGAGATCCACCATAATATGTATTTAGTGGACATTGAAAATTCAAAAATTTATAAATAAAATCAGGACTAGGCAACATATATAAACAGAAATTCAATAAAACTAGGAAAGAACAAGAAGATAGTAAATCTTATTGGTAAATAAATCCTTAGGACTATGGGCAGGAGACTAAAAAGAAAATGGAGGATTATGTAACTAGAACATGATGGATGAAGGAGAGAAATGCTTCTTTAGTGTTCCAATTGACGGATAACTACCAATATACCAAAAACTACTATGAAATGTCAAAACACCAACCAAGCTTCTGCCACACAACATCGAGACCATAACAAAAATGTCCATAAATAAGCATGGTGAAAGAAGGGCCTCAAGAAGGACGAGTAAAAAAGAAACAATAGAGTCAAACATAGAGCACTAAAGTTTGAGAGAACAAATTGAGCATAAGATGAATGAAATACAGCAGTTTTTTTTTTTTTTTTTTTTTTTAATGTATTAAGTACAAGAAACTCAACAGCAAAATATCAAATCATTTCTAAATAGCAGCAAGCATTCTAGATGCCCCCCACTAAAGGTTGAAGTTTGGGGAGATGAAAGCTTGGCTGCCACACGGTTCTAGGAGTCACCAGCAAGTGATTCAAATCAGGTCCAGTAAGGGGTATGGATCTAATGTTACATTACTGAAGCAGATTGTAGAATTCCAGCCTTCAAAACAATAATGCCCATTAGCAGCATCAAACATATATCTCTCTTGTGCAATATATTTATCACCTTGTTCAAAAATTTGAATCTCAAGTAGATGCCTCATAAACGTCAAGAATATTCACATGCCACATATTATGCAGCACACATCTAAGAAATAATGCTAAAATAAGAATTAGAGCTATCCTGGATATGTTTCTGATGCTGAAAACAGTGGACATTGGAAGGTATACAACACAGATGATTCCAAGAAATGGTTCAAGACCTAGAAAGTTCAACATGCTCCCTATGAGACAGAGAGAGAGAGAGAGAGATCAGCTACCTGACTGAAAAGTTTGGGCTTGTCATTTGTTGAAATTGTAATTTCATGCATTGCCCTGCAAATTTTGGAAACTATTACAGTGTTAATTAACTAAACCTATAAAAGCTTCAAGCAATCTATGAAATTTTTTTGTTTATGGTAAAAATATTTGAAGATCTCATCATCCACAAAGAAAGCAAGCAACATTAAGTTGAATATAGATGAGAGAAAAATCATAAGAAATACACACATACAAAATAGAATGTATAAATAATAGGATACATATTGCAATGTCTAAGAAAGGTCCAAGGATATATAACTGTTCAAAGCAAAGTCACAAACCAGTAGGAGTTAAATGTGTAGTTTTCCCCAACCAGGAGAGAATATCTGATGAAGCCACGGATCTCAACTTCTTCTGGTAGGAGAAAACTTACGTACTAGAAAGACTTATTCCTCCTCAAACTTTACTGTCGGGATCCTGAAAATTTCAATGGTATGAATGGAAATTTTCCCAACTCTTCTCATTTACTTTTACAGAAGAGACTTCATACCTATTGCATCAAACCAGAAATTATTCTTTTTCTTGAACTATCTAGTATAATAAAACTTCTAAAATCCTGCCAAACCTAATGCGCCCATGTCAGTATTGCAACTCGTATCTATAAAGTATCCACATCAATGTTGCATACCAAATTTTCAACACTAATTTGAAAGACAAAAAATATATGAACAGTACAATAATTGGCCACAAAATATCATGTTAAGGACAATTAGAGAAAAATCTCAAAATCAGGAGAAAACCTTTTAAAATTCTTTACCGGGAACGAAGACAAGTATCAGTCATGCCATTTTGCGTATCTTCAACATGTAAGTGGTTGACTTCAAGAGTTGGTTCAACATCAGTTGACGGACCAAAGGCAGGCGGTGGATGAACACTGAAAAAGTATACACAATGATGCAGTCTATCAAAATATTATTCATCAAAAGCTACCTACCACGAAACAAAATTATGCTTAAATAGATTAGGGATTAAACCCTAACCCTAGTGACACTAAAATAATATAAAGCCCGATTAAATTAACATAACCCAAAGTCTGAAAAATCAAACAATATAACACTGAAAAATAAAATAACATAACAATAAATGTGACAAAATCAAAGTGCCAAAAGTTAAATCTCCAGCTCTCAAGGCTGGTCATCCTACGAGGCTACGATATTAGGGTCCAAACACACATGTAATCACTTGCTTGTATCCGGTAGCCCCATTACACAAGTTATTAAATAACTGATAATCCTCATTAAAGAAATAGAAGGAGGCCATTTAACCATACCACTTTTCGCTGGAATGATCAGAACATTGAGCATCCACTTTCATTTGGGAGTTCGAATGAAAAGAATGACTACAATTTCCACCCGTAGAAAAATGAACCTGCATATGTTCAAGATGCATTTGGCCAATCACAAGTGATTTCAACAACAACAAAAAAAAAAAACAAAAACAAAACAAAAATTATAGAAAAATGAAATTATAATAAAATTGCGTCCAGTTTTTTGCATGGTCAATATGTCAATCACCTCAAGAGACCTATAGAAAACCAACCATTTCCAAAAATGTGCCCAATTCTAAATCATCCTGGTAGTCAAACTTCATAGTATAAATGGAAATAATGAATTATATAGCAGAGTATTAAATCAACACTTATTAATCCAGAAGCTTAAACTTATAGTAAATGGTGAATTTAATTAATATTTTAACAAAGAAAGAGGAAAATTCAGAAGAAAAATGCATAGAGCCAAGAATTTTTTATCCAAGCACAGTTTCTCGTATAAATTACCTCCACGACACGGACTTCAATTGCATGTCTGGTGGCAGGGTCGCGTGCCATATGCAATAATCTTTTGTGCATAAGAACATCTAGTGCCCTCTCGGCATTCACATCCAATGCATACCTATTATTAGCGAATTAGATCAATAAACACCAGCTCTGATTGTAAGTACTCCACAACATCAACACCTTTGATATGGAGGTCCATTCTTGAAAGCCACAATTAAGTACTCACACATAAATAAATAAATAAATCACCAGTTGTGAATTTTGATAATTCAACTAATGATCAAACAAAAGATAGTAAAGTAAAGGTTTGGGGGAACCTAGCAGGGAGGCGATGAAAATGCGCCCAAAGCTCATCCTCAAAACCAGGAAGACTGGTCTCTGCGAAGCTCAAGTCTCTGAGACGATGAAGAACTTGATTGTACACTACGACCTTCTGCCTCTGCTTCCGACTAAGAGTCGGCGCGAAATCCACGGCTCTGCTACTGCAGCTCTCTGTATCTTCCATGATCACCGCCGAAACGACGAGCCGTTCGAAACTTTTAACAGGAACGCTCCAAATGGTACCGCTCAAAGGCACGGTTCCAACGCGAAGTGGAGACTACCGCGCAAGGAGAACGAAATGATGGAGAAAAGGCAAGAATGGCTTTTGGAAATTGGAAGTGTGCTCTTCAGTCTCCGGCTCTTCAGCTTTTCTTGAACCGCTTGATTGGTTACTTATAAATAAAGAGCATTAAAATGTATTGGCACAATTTGGCTCCTCCAATGACGATCGATTCCTACAATGCACGCTCGCTTTGCTTATATCACCGCCTTTTAGATTTAAAAAGGTCAATAATGACAAGTACAAACAATGTCTTCTATCATTGAAAATGACAAATAAAGTCTAAAGATATTGAGGTGGATAATCTCATCACACCATGACCAACCAATTTTACTTCTAAATTTTCTGTCATAATCAACTCTCAACCACTACCGTCGCTCACATCAACCAATATAGCCGTGGATGATGTATTTTGGGAGTTGTTTTTTATTTTATTTTTGTTTGATTTGACAAAAATGTGAAAATTATTTCTTTCCTAATGTTTTATGTTTTGTTGTTTGTTTTATTATGAAAACTTTAAACAAAAGATTAAAAGAAAAAGTTTAACAAACCGAGCATAACTCTATTTACTAATCAACTTGGCTTTATATAATGTTTAAACTTTTTTAGATAACGATTTTAACTTTTTAATTGTGATGTGAATCAAATATAAAAATAGTTTGTGAGTGTTTTGTATTGTTTATTAGTTTTTTTTTGGGTCCTAAAAAGCATTATCAAACGAGTCCAAAGTTTTTTTTGTCATAACTTAGCAAAGTTGTGGTTGACTTTTCCTCATTGATTTTGTGTAAACTTCCAAACAATCATCAATAATATTAATCTTATCTAATGTACAAAATTTTAACATAAATAAATAGAACACAAATTCATGGACAAAAAAAAAAAATAATAAATACAAGAGTGGTGATGGTATCAAACAAAATCCTTCACAAACATGCCTGTATCTCATTAGCATAGAATCATAAATTTTTAATTTTATTTCTAACCAAATTCTTTATACTAATTAACAAGAAAAGCCATCAATCCCTTTTTCTTAAAATTAACCGCTTTTCAAAGCTCAATAGAGTTTATGCATTTCCAAATTCACACACCAAAAAAAAAAAAAAAAAAGTTCTAAGATTCATTGTGGGGGACAAAATATTCCTTTGAGGGCCAGTCATTTTACATTTATTTACAATATGGGATCACCCCTATGTAAGCAAAATATTTGACTCCCTTAAATAAAATGAGACTTCTTCTTCTTCCTCCAGACTGCTCTCTCATAGAATCTCTCTAAGAGATTCTCATGTTTCTCTCTCTATATATCTCTCTCTCCTAAGACTCTCCAAGTCTCTCCCACGTCTTTCTTTGAGACTCTCTCTCTCTCTGGCATGCTAATTCATTAGAAGCTAGAGACTATTTTTCATTATTTATCTTACTCCAAAAGTGATTATGCTAACTTAAGTTTAGGAGAGTCTTTGGTTTTGGCCAAAGACTCTCTGACCTTTTCTATGTTTGCAATAACAACATTTTCGTATCAACGGAACCCCATCTCAACTCTACCACGAAGATGATTGTTTAGATAGTGGATCCTTGAACCTAAAACCGCTCCCAACATACATCAATAAAGGTAATATTATCATAATTGAGTTCTAAACCAGAAGACTTAAAAGTTGAAAGGTATTTACATAAATACATTTGAAATTTGAACAGTGTATAGATTTCTAATATTCAAGTTTATGAAGGAAGCATCAAATATGTGCTTGGGAATTTCAGGATATTCAAAAAAAAAAAAAAAAAAAAACCCCTATAGTCAGGATAATTAAAAAAGAAAAAAAAGAAAGAAAGCTCCCACCCATCTCGGGTATCTTTCACAATAATATTGCGATATGTACTTTTTAAATAATAAACCGATTTTTTATTTATGAGATTCTTGCTTCTGAGCAATGTGCTCTGAACATACGTTGATTCGTTTGACTATGAAATGAAATCTGATGCTTATTACAAAAAATAAAAATAAAAATAAACCGATTTTTTTACTCATAATTTTAATAGTTGAACATTGAACCGGCTTTTAATAATTTCATTTTCTATTTTTGTTAATGAATTAAATGTCTTAAATGCCTTATGATCTCTCTCTTTATTAAGACATGATTTTTCCTTTTATTATTTCAGTTCAAAGAGTGCGTGAGATTGAACTGGTTTTTAATAATTTTATTTTCTATTTTTGTTAATGAATTAAGCGTCTTAATGCCTTATGATCTCTCTCTTTATTAAGAGATAATATTTTTTAAATAAATAATTAAGCATTGAATATTAAAAGATAGGATGAAAATACGACCTATAATAAAAATAGGATGAAAATACATTTAAATTATAAAATTAGTTAAAAGAAAACAAGCATACTAATTATCTAGCACTAATCAATATTATGTATCTCTGTCTTTGCTCCCTCATCCTGTACATCTTCCTTTTTATCGGAACGCTCCCTAGCTACATAAGGCGCAAGCCTGATAAGCCTCGATGAATCCATCCAGCGGCGGGCAAGATCAATAAACGCTCCAACTCCTGGCTATTTGCAGCAGGCGTCAACTAACCCAAAAAAGAAAAGAAAGGAAAAGAATATAATCAGTTCATATCAATAAACCCACTAAGAAGATGAAAAAAAACGATGAACATATATTAATATTTAATTAAGAACATACCAGGGCCAATAATGCCAATAAAAAAGGGAATGGCGTAACAAACAAGTGCTGGGATTGTTGTTGCCAAAAACTCTCCACCCAAATTCTGAAGAAATTCACAAGAATTTCTTGTATGGTGCCGGAGCTGTCATCTTCTAACTTCAACTTGAGGTGGGACACGAGCAAACAACAGAGTGCGCACACAAAATTCAAAATATAAATATCATCTACGATGCGAGTGCATAGGAGGTAAAGGCTCGTTTGGGAGTGCAATTTTAAAAATTGCATTTTTAAAAATTGTGTTTTTAAAATCGCTACTTTTTGAAATCGCACAGGCGTTTGGTAAAACATGCTAAAATGTACTTTTTTTATCAATTAAGTGTTTGGATAACATTAGTATATAATTGCGGTTTTATGACCAAATTACCAATAAGGACATTTCTTTATAATAATAAAATAACTAACATTGTCTATAAGCCTCCATTTTTAACACCTATGCAAACAAAAGTATGACTTATAATTTGATATTAACTTTGAGTTTTCTACTTAGACAATTATATATTGCTATATTACTTGTTTCTATATGCTTTTTTGTTTTTGTATTTTTTTTTTCTTCAAACATATTCCAAACATACATATAATAAAAAATACAAGAACAATCCATCAAATTAAACTAATAATATTTACAAAATTTAACTGTTACATAATTTACCAATAATTTAAATTAGTACTTGATAACTGTTTATTACCCATTAAAAAAATATCACCAACTGCTACAATGCAATACTCATTAAAAAATAAAAATAAAAATCCATCACAAATTGTTACTGTACAGTACCTTTAAAAAAAAAAAAAAAAAAAAAAAGAAGCCATAAAAAATTGTCACTGTGCACATCACTATGTAGTGCACAGTGAGTCAGTGACTTGAGAAAAATCATCATCTTGGTCACTTTACAGCATTTTTTTTAAAAGAAAAAGCCTCACACGGTTACTGTATACGCACTATCACATTACTGTGCGTGTACAGTGATCTATCATTGCATACTATGATGGATTGTAGATCATTATGCATGCATGGTAATCTAAATAAAATTTTGAAAAAAAAAAAAAAAATCACAACTTTACTTTGTAGAAATGGTCGAAGAACATAAACGCATATATAAAAAAGCACAATAATCATACAAACCACATAAAATAACACCGAACATCAAACAGTGGAAAGTTTTACAAAAGCAAAAGAGTTATATGGAGAGAAAGAAAATATTAAGGTGAGATTATTACCTGGTAGAGGGGCAGAGAGATGGACAACAACGACACACACTGTTACAGGACGGAGAAAGGATGAACGAGACAGAGAGGATGAAGAAAAAAAAGAGAAAAGAAGGGTTTTAATATATTTTAGGGGGTATTCTTGGTATTTTTTTCATTCCCGCTCAATAAAAGGTAACTATTGCGCCAAATATATTTTTAATAGAAATCGTGATTTTGTTTTAAATTCGCACTTTTTCAAATAAGCACCCTTTAATCAGCTTATGGAAATCGCAGATTTTTTTGCGATTTTAAAATTTGCGTTTTTAAAACCGCAATCTCAAACACTCTAAAATTGCGATTTGGTTTAAAATCG
>NC_081548.1:24174364-24227811 GCF_901000735.1 Corylus avellana | reverse complement strand
GACCCAATTTGAACATGATGACACGGTTAGAAACCGGTTTTGGATTGGGTTGGAGCCTAGATGATGTGGCTAGGGCTGACGTAGATCTAAGGTTGACGTGGCATGTTTAGAGGCTGCCACGTGGCTACTGGAAAGAGAAGTAGAGTCTGGCGCGTATGGTACACCCGCCTTCACTAGCGACCACGTCTTGGCGCGCGAAGCCCACACCTAGGAGCTTCGACCGGCGCATCAAAGGTCCGATGGTGGATTTATGGACGACTCTAGGACGGCCAGTGGCAGATCTGTTGAATGGTCTAAAGACCAAGCTGATCCAGCGGACATGGCGGGGTCAAAATTTCAACTGCTTCTCTAGGCGGCGCGTGTGGGGTGCGTGCATGGCTAGAAGAGGCTCAAAATCCATAGGTCCATCGATCTGGGGCTGAGACACCACTTTTGGTGGTTGATTGGTTGAGAGAAGTCACGGTGGCAGTGCATGAGACGCTTGGAGAAATTGCCGATGGAGCATGGCTACGGGTGGAGTGTTGTGGGCGGTTGATCTTCCACAAATCGATAGATCTCTGCCTTGCAAGCTTGAATTTGGGAGAAATTTTTCCAGATGAGGCTGCCTTGAAGGCGTGGAAAATATTTTGAGCGGAAAACCGCTTGGCGGCGCGCCAACGACTGGAAAAGGGAGGTCGCTGGAGGGAGCGATGGAAAACGTCAAAGACGTTTATTGGAGGCCACAGAAAGTAGCTCTAATACCAGGTTAAATATATCTCTGATATATTGGAGCGGAAGAATGAGAGAGAGAAGAGAGAGGGAGCGGAAGCATATAATAGACTACATTTCTTCTATATTATTATGATGATTACATAAGTCTCTATATATAGAGAGGCTAAGCGTGATAAGCAAGACAATAATATAAAATATTCTAACAGTAATAATTCATTTGTTTGTTTTTGTTTTTGTTTTAACAAGTCACTTTAATTTGTAACATTGACAATTTATAATCCATCTTCATAAATGAATAACATGATGACTCTATGAATTCTAATATTGCATGCTTATCATTTCCTTTAAATCAATAATTTATTTCAAAATATCATTTAACTCGAGGCTTTGATTTAAATGTGTGAATGTTGGATGATACCTCTTCTTTTACTTTTTATTTTTTATAAGCTTAGATGATGATACATATTCACATAAATTTTCTAATATAATTGGCTTTTACCAAGAGTTACATTTAATTGTGTAAAAAGCTTATAGATGTAGCCAAAGACATTACTTGAATCTATAATATTTTCATATATATTGACAAAAGCTAAAATTATTTTAAAAAAATCTTTTTGAAGGTAAGTTGAAGAAGCTTCCATTTATGAATTGTGTTGGGCCACATATATCTTCTGATTCTGAGATGTAATACTCCTCCCTTTTTCTTTTCTTTTCTTTTTTTTTTTTTTTTTTTCTCTCTCCCATTGTAAAAATTAATATTAAAAGAGGTCCTCCAAAAAGCAAAAAGTATAAACGCTATGACAATATTTATTATTCCACATGATTATCCAACGAAGAAAAACTATAGGCTTGCTTATCCACCAGGACACATAATGATGAAAGCAAGAGAAAATGCAGTTAATTGGAAGAACATCTCACTACAAGAAATTTGCTCATTAGCGGCGACTTTGGGTCGCCGCTAATGAGCAAAACGTCGCCGCTATTGATCAATAGCGGCGACACTTGGCCGCTATTCAGTTGCTGGTATTAATCCGCCACTGATGATCAATAGCGGCAACATTTCGGGTCGCCGCTATTGATGGGTCAATAGCGGCGACTTTTAGTCGCCGCTAATGACTTTTTTTGTTGCCGCAAAAAAAGCTTGAAATGGGCCGAGTGTCGCCGCTGATGATGGTCAATAGCGGCAACAAAAATGTCGCCGCTATTGACAGTCAATAGCGGCGACCATCTGGGTGGCTGCTATTGACTATCAATAGCGGCCACCTTCTTGGTCGCTGCTATTGATAATCAATAGCGGCCACCTTCTAGGTCGCTGCTATTGATAATCAATAGCGGCCACCTTCTAGGTCGCCGCTATTGATAATCGTAAAAAAATAAAAAAATCATTAGCGGCGACATTGAGGTCGCCGCTAATGATATTTAAAAAAAAAAAAAAAAAAAAAAAAAAAAAGGACCTGCTTATAATAGATGTTATTATATAACAGTTATGAGAATTACATCAAGCCTATTTATAGTCAAATCGCTCGAGATAACTAAAGTTATGATTCCACAGCAGCTGAACAACTAGAAGTCATGAGCAATAAGAAATATAGCTCCTAACTTTCAAATACACAAACTGATCATTCCAAAAATTGACCCAAAAAGCATACACCCAACCTCCAAGCCTCCAGGGAAGCAAAATGAAAGATCTTTGTATTTAAGAGGCAGCTGCTTTTCTGGAGGGTAACCTCAAACGAAGCACCCCAACCTGGGCTACCTGTCTCTTCATTATTAGCCATCCTAAAAAATATCCCTCCTGCACACAATAATACAAGTCTGAGATACACAAAGTTATTACAAAATCACTAGCTAAATTATAATACATATTCCGGCAGAAACACAAAGCTTGACACTCAAGACCTCACAATAGATTTTTAGTACCCTCAAGTCCTCTATTTTAACCCTAAAATTGTGCTTATAAAGATCTCCAAAAAACCTTAACATTATGTCCAAATCAGCATAAATTGTTGCTCGAAATCCAAAAATTCCAACAATCATATTGGGTATTACCTCTCCAAGAAATTAAGAAAACCAATCTCCTAAAATCAGTTTACAACAACCTTTGAAATCTTCCTGTGAGCTCCTGTTTGGCCAGAAATCTAAAGCCTAAGAAGTGAGAAAGGGAAACTTGTTTTATTAGAATCAAATGATCACCACATAGACAATAGGCCTATTCATGTATACAGCAAATTATCTCACTCCATACAAAGACATAAAATAGAGTACTTGTACCAAAAGAAGGAAAAATTCTGTTATCGCTAGAATAGGGTTTCAAAAACACACAAAAAAATGAAATAAGTTATGAACTATTCTAGTATTAAATGGAACTAACTTCCATTTTCTCACTGATTGCAGAGTGTTCTTCTAGTTAAAGAAATGTAAATCATGTTGGCCTTAAACTGATTAATTGCAATGCTTTTGTATTGCTTCATCATGTCATCATAGCACACATTGAGCATATAAATTACCTTGCACTCATTGTTAAACAAGTATTTAACTCAATCCTTCAGCACCATGAGATGACCAGACATGTTTGCCAAATTCTTCAAGTACCAAAATTTTCATAATCACAAACAACAGGGTATATTATGAAAGCTGGGTTGGTAATGCCAGGAATTCTATTGCCTAGCACTAACCATAGATTCTTATGCTTGCTACAAGGATCAAAACGAGAAAGCAAAGAAATGGATCCAAAAGCCCATCTATAATAGTATTCTCTGATCACCATAATCATATAGTTAATGTGTGTTTTAACAATAAACGACATATATTTTATTCCTAGACAAAAATTAATGCTAAAACATAATGACCACAAATGCTAGAAGCCATATATTCAAGACAAGACAAGAAAAGGCAGTTATTACCAGAAATTTCCACCTCCTTGTCGTTCTTGCAAAAGACAAGACCTGATCAAGGTGTCAATTGGTGATCCCCTAAGAGCATTTCCAAGCTCTTTACATGTCCAGAGGATTAATCCCCCTCGGGTAAATATTAGTAACTGCTCTAACATCTCCTACACTTGTACACACCCTGCAATCAGATCCAGAATATATCAGAATACCAAACCCAGGGATTCAAACATGAATTGGAAAGAAAGGAAATTAGAAGAAAAAAAAAAAAACTGCATGCAAAGGTAAAGAAAACCCAACTTCAAATTTTATATTTTCTAGTTTTTTTTTTTAAATTGTTTTAGATCCAGAAAGTTGGCGCATATTAATTTAAGAACAGAGATCGCGGACGCTATTCAAACTCCAACTTGAAACAGGTCCCAAATTCGAGTCATTTTCTCACAATTTCACGGCCAACAAACACAACCATTTAACATACATATATACAGCCCCTAAATGCGAGACGAATTTAAATTCCAAGCCCTAGAAATTAACGATCATGGATTCAAAATCTACGGGAACAGAAATCAGATACAATCAAATTCATACACCAAACAAGACGAAATCCCCACAAAATTTTTTATCATTGAATCCATGAATTTTTTTAAAAAAAAGGGATTTTGAAGGAATCAGAGACGAAAAAACAAATACCTGCCTTTCCTAGGACTAGTAATTAATTGATGAAAAAATATATTACAATCAAGAAAATGAGAACAAATAAAGAAATACCTCAAGTGCCCAGCCATCAACAACAAAAAAAAACAAAGAGTAGCCATCTGTAGTGGAAAAAGCATGCGCTTCTTGAATGTTCAAGCCAACGTCATACAGTAAGGAACTCAACTGAAATTGCATCATCACAAATTAAAATAGTAACTGAAAAGAAAGAAAAAATATCAATATGGATAGTATTGATATAGATAGAATATCTAACTAGTAAATTACTTTTGGAAGTTCCACATATAAGTATCAAATCAACTATTCTATCCACCATCAGATCTTGCAGAAGCCTGATCTGTTGCAATCTGTCTTAAGGCATATGAATTACAGAGAACTTGCTTTGGTGGTGACAAAGATACGTATGAAACAAGGGTAAGGGTACAAAGAAGTAGATGTTTCTGTTACTTGTGAACAATGGATCGAAACATATGGAGTGAAATCCACCATAATATGTATTTAGTGGACATTGAAAATTCAAAAATTTGTAAATAAAATCAGGACTAGGCAACATATATAAACAGAAATTCAATAAAACTAGGAAAGAACAAGATAGTAAATCTTATTGGAAAATAAATCCTTAGGACTGTGGGCAGGAGACTAAAAAGAAAACGGAGGATTATGTAACTAGAACATGATGGATGAAGGAGAGAAATGCTTCTTTAGAGTTTCAATTGACTGATAACTACCAATATACCAAAAACTACTATGAAATGTCAAAACACCAACCAAGCTTCTGCCACACAACATCGAGCCATAACAAAAATGTCCATAAATAAGCATGGTGAAAGAAGGGCCTCAGGAAGGACGAGCAAAGAAGAAACAATAGAGCCAAAGATAGAGCACTAAAGTTTGAGAGAACAAATTGAGCATAAGATATCAAATCATTTCTAAATAGCAGCAAGCATTCTAGATGCCCCCCACTAAAGGTTGAAGTTTGGGGAGATGAAAGCTTGGCTGCCAAACGGTTCTAGGAGTCACCAACAAATGATTCAAATCAGGTCCAGTAAGGGGTATGGATCTAATGTTACATTACTGAAGCGGATTGTAGAATTCCAGCCTTCAAAACAATAATGCCCATTAGCAGCATCAAACATAAATCTCTCTTGTGCAATATATTTATCACCTTGTTCAAAAATTTTAATCTCGAGTAGATGCCTCATAAACGTCAAGAATATTCACACGCCACATATTATGCAGCACACATCTAAGAAATAATGCTAAAATAAGAATTAGAGCTATCCTGGATATGTTTCTGATGCTGAAAACAGTGGACATTGGAAGGTATACAACACAGATGATTCCAAGAAATGGTTCAAGACCTAGAAAGTTCAACATGCTCCCTATGAGACAGAGAGAGAGAGAGAGAGATCAGCTACCTGACTGAAAAGTTTGGGCTTGTCATTTGTTGAAATTGTAATTTCATGCATTGCCCTGCAAATTTTGGAAACTATTACAGTGTTAATTAACTAAACCTATAAAAGCTTCAAGCAATCTATGAAATTTTTTTGTTTATGGTAAAAATATTTGAAGATCTCATCATCCACAAAGAAAGCAAGCAACATTAAGTTGAATATAGATGAGAGAAAAATCATAAGAAATACACACATACAAAATAGAATGTATAAATAATAGGATACATATTGCAATGTCTAAGAAAGGTCCAAGGATATATAACTGTTCAAAGCAAAGTCACAAACCAGTAGGAGTTAAATGTGTAGTTTTCCCCAACCAGGAGAGAATATCTGATGAAGCCACGGATCTCAACTTCTTCTGGTAGGAGAAAACTTACGTACTAGAAAGACTTATTCCTCCTCAAACTTTACTGTCGGGATCCTGAAAATTTCAATGGTATGAATGGAAATTTTCCCAACTCTTCTCATTTACTTTTACAGAAGAGACTTCATACCTATTGCATCAAACCAGAAATTATTCTTTTTCTTGAACTATCTAGTATAATAAAACTTCTAAAATCCTGCCAAACCTAATGCGCCCATGTCAGTATTGCAACTCGTATCTATAAAGTATCCACATCAATGTTGCATACCAAATTTTCAACACTAATTTGAAAGACAAAAAATATATGAACAGTACAATAATTGGCCACAAAATATCATGTTAAGGACAATTAGAGAAAAATCTCAAAATCAGGAGAAAACCTTTTAAAATTCTTTACCGGGAACGAAGACAAGTATCAGTCATGCCATTTTGCGTATCTTCAACATGTAAGTGGTTGACTTCAAGAGTTGGTTCAACATCAGTTGACGGACCAAAGGCAGGCGGTGGATGAACACTGAAAAAGTATACACAATGATGCAGTCTATCAAAATATTATTCATCAAAAGCTACCTACCACGAAACAAAATTATGCTTAAATAGATTAGGGATTAAACCCTAACCCTAGTGACACTAAAATAATATAAAGCCCGATTAAATTAACATAACCCAAAGTCTGAAAAATCAAACAATATAACACTGAAAAATAAAATAACATAACAATAAATGTGACAAAATCAAAGTGCCAAAAGTTAAATCTCCAGCTCTCAAGGCTGGTCATCCTACGAGGCTACGATATTAGGGTCCAAACACACATGTAATCACTTGCTTGTATCCGGTAGCCCCATTACACAAGTTATTAAATAACTGATAATCCTCATTAAAGAAATAGAAGGAGGCCATTTAACCATACCACTTTTCGCTGGAATGATCAGAACATTGAGCATCCACTTTCATTTGGGAGTTCGAATGAAAAGAATGACTACAATTTCCACCCGTAGAAAAATGAACCTGCATATGTTCAAGATGCATTTGGCCAATCACAAGTGATTTCAACAACAACAAAAAAAAAAAACAAAAACAAAACAAAAATTATAGAAAAATGAAATTATAATAAAATTGCGTCCAGTTTTTTGCATGGTCAATATGTCAATCACCTCAAGAGACCTATAGAAAACCAACCATTTCCAAAAATGTGCCCAATTCTAAATCATCCTGCTAGTCAAACTTCATAGTATAAATGGAAATAATGAATTATATAGCAGAGTATTAAATCAAAACTTATTAATCCAGAAGCTTAAACTTATAGTAAATGGTGAATTTAATTAATATTTTAACAAAGAAAGAGGAAAATTCAGAAGAAAAATGCATAGAGCCAAGAATTCTTGATCCAAGCACAGTTTCTCGTATAAATTACCTCCACGACACGGACTTCAATTGCATGTCTGGTGGCAGGGTCGCGTGCCATATGCAATAATCTTTTGTGCATAAGAACATCTAGTGCCCTCTCGGCATTCACATCCAATGCATACCTATTATTAGCGAATTAGATCAATAAACACCAGCTCTGATTGTAAGTACTCCACAACATCAACACCTTTGATATGGAGGTCCATTCTTGAAAGCCACAATTAAGTACTCACACATAAATAAATAAATAAATCACCAGTTGTGAATTTTGATAATTCAACTAATGATCAAACAAAAGATAGTAAAGTAAAGGTTTGGGGGAACCTAGCAGGGAGGCGATGAAAATGCGCCCAAAGCTCATCCTCAAAACCAGGAAGACTGGTCTCTGCGAAGCTCAAGTCTCTGAGACGATGAAGAACTTGATTGTACACTACGACCTTCTGCCTCTGCTTCCGACTAAGAGTCGGCGCGAAATCCACGGCTCTGCTACTGCAGCTCTCTGTATCTTCCATGATCACCGCCGAAACGACGAGCCGTTCGAAACTTTTAACAGGAACGCTCCAAATGGTACCGCTCAAAGGCACGGTTCCAACGCGAAGTGGAGACTACCGCGCAAGGAGAACGAAATGATGTAGAAAAGGCAAGAATGGCTTTTGGAAATTGGAAGTGTGCTCTTCAGTCTCCGGCTCTTCAGCTTTTCTTGAACCGCTTGATTGGTTACTTATAAATAAAGAGCATTAAAATGTATTGGCACAATTTGGCTCCTCCAATGACGGTCGATTCCTACAATGCACGCTCGCTTTGCTTATATCACCGCCTTTTAGATTTAAAAAGGTCAATAATGACAAGTACAAACAATGTCTTCTATCATTGAAAATGACAAATAAAGTCTAAAGATATTGAGGTGGATAATCTCATCACACCATGACCAACCAATTTTACTTCTAAATTTTCTGTCATAATCAACTCTCAACCACTACCGTCGCTCACATCAACCAATATAGCCGTGCATGATGTATTTTGGGATTTGTTTTTTATTTTATTTTTGTTTGATTTGACAAAAATGTGAAAATTATTTCTTTCCTAATGTTTTATGTTTTGTTGTTTGTTTTATTATGAAAACTTTAAACAAAAGATTAAAAGAAAAAGTTTAACAAACCGAGCATAACTCTATTTACTAATCAACTTGGCTTTATATAATGTTTAAACTTTTTTAGATAACGATTTTAACTTTTTAATTGTGATGTGAATCAAATATAAAAATAGTTTGTGAGTGTTTTGTATTGTTTATTAGTTTTTTTTTTGGTCCTAAAAAGCATTATCAAACGAGTCCAAAGTTTTTTTTGTCATAACTTAGCAAAGTTGTGGTTGACTTTTCCTCATTGATTTTGTGTAAACTTCCAAACAATCATCAATAATATTAATCTTATCTAATGTACAAAATTTTAACATAAATAAATAGAACACAAATTCATGGACAAAAAAAAAAAATAATAAATACAAGAGTGGTGATGGTATCAAACAAAATCCTTCACAAACATGCCTGTATCTCATTAGCATAGAATCATAAATTTTTAATTTTATTTCTAACCAAATTCTTTATACTAATTAACAAGAAAAGCCATCAATCCCTTTTTCTTAAAATTAACCGCTTTTCAAAGCTCAATAGAGTTTATGCATTTCCAAATTCACACACCAAAAAAAAAAAAAAAAAAGTTCTAAGATTCATTGTGGGGGACAAAATATTCCTTTGAGGGCCAGTCATTTTACATTTATTTACAATATGGGATCACCCCTATGTAAGCAAAATATTTGACTCCCTTAAATAAAATGAGACTTCTTCTTCTTCCTCCAGACTGCTCTCTCATAGAATCTCTCTAAGAGATTCTCATGTTTCTCTCTCTATATATCTCTCTCTCCTAAGACTCTCCAAGTCTCTCCCACGTCTTTCTTTGAGACTCTCTCTCTCTCTGGCATGCTAATTCATTAGAAGCTAGAGACTATTTTTCATTATTTATCTTACTCCAAAAGTGATTATGCTAACTTAAGTTTAGGAGAGTCTTTGGTTTTGGCCAAAGACTCTCTGACCTTTTCTATGTTTGCAATAACAACATTTTCGTATCAACGGAACCCCATCTCAACTCTACCACGAAGATGATTGTTTAGATAGTGGATCCTTGAACCTAAAACCGCTCCCAACATACATCAATAAAGGTAATATTATCATAATTGAGTTCTAAACCAGAAGACTTAAAAGTTGAAAGGTATTTACATAAATACATTTGAAATTTGAACAGTGTATAGATTTCTAATATTCAAGTTTATGAAGGAAGCATCAAATATGTGCTTGGGAATTTCAGGATATTCAAAAAAAAAAAAAAAAAAAAACCCCTATAGTCAGGATAATTAAAAAAGAAAAAAAAGAAAGAAAGCTCCCACCCATCTCGGGTATCTTTCACAATAATATTGCGATATGTACTTTTTAAATAATAAACCGATTTTTTATTTATGAGATTCTTGCTTCTGAGCAATGTGCTCTGAACATACGTTGATTCGTTTGACTATGAAATGAAATCTGATGCTTATTACAAAAAATAAAAATAAAAATAAACCGATTTTTTTACTCATAATTTTAATAGTTGAACATTGAACCGGCTTTTAATAATTTCATTTTCTATTTTTGTTAATGAATTAAATGTCTTAAATGCCTTATGATCTCTCTCTTTATTAAGACATGATCTTTCCTTTTATTATTTCCGTTCAAAGAGTGCGTGAGATTGAACTGGTTTTTAATAATTTTATTTTCTATTTTTGTTAATGAATTAAGCGTCTTAATGCCTTATGATCTCTCTCTTTATTAAGAGATAATATTTTTTAAATAAATAATTAAGCATTGAATATTAAAAGATAGGATGAAAATACGACCTATAATAAAAATAGGATGAAAATACATTTAAATTATAAAATTAGTTAAAAGAAAACAAGCATACTAATTATCTAGCACTAATCAATATTATGTATCTCTGTCTTTGCTCCCTCATCCTGTACATCTTCCTTTTTATCGGAACGCTCCCTAGCTACATAAGGTGCAAGCCTGATAAGCCTCGATGAATCCATCCCAGCGGCGGGCAAGATCAATAAACGCTCCAACTCCTGGCTATTTGCAGCAGGCGTCAACTAACCCAAAAAAGGAAAGAAAAGAAAAGAATATAATCAGTTCATATCAATAAACCCACTAAGGAGATGAAAAAAAACGATGAACATATATTAATATTTAATTAAGAACATACCGGGGCCAATAATGCCAATAAAAAAGGGAATGGCGTAACAAACAAGTGCTGGGATTGTTGTTGCCAAAAACTCTCCACCCAAATTCTGAAGAAATTCACAAGAATTTCTTGTATGGTGCCGGAGCTGTCGTCTTCTAACTTCAACTTGAGGTGGGACACGAGCAAACAACAGAGCGCGCACACAAAATTCAAAATATAAATAGCATCTACGATGCGAGTGCATAGGAGGTAAAAGGCCGTTTGGGAGTGCGATTTTAAAAATTGTATTTTTAAAAATTGTGTTTTTAAAATTGCTACTTTTTGAAATCGCACAGACGTTTGGTAAAACATGCTAAAATGTACTTTTTTTATCAATTGAGTGTTTGGATAACATTAGTATATAATTGCGGTTTCATGACCAAATTACCAATAAGGACATTTCTTTATAATAGTAAAATAACTAACATTGTCTATAAGCCTCCATTTTTAACACCTATGCAAACAAAAGTATGACTTATAATTTGATATTAACTTTGAGTTTTCTACTTAGGCAATTATATATTGTTATATTACTTGTTTCTATATGCTTTTTTGTTTTTGTATTTTTTTTTTCTTGAAACATATTCCAAACAGACATATAATAAAAAATACAAGAACAATCCATCAAATTAAACTAATAATATTTACCAAATTTAACTATTACATAATTCACCAATAATTTAAATTAGTACTTGATAACTGTTTATTACCCATTATATATATATAAAATTATCACTGTTTATTACCCATTAAAAAAATATCACCAACTGTTACAGTGCAATACCCATTAAAAAATAAAAATAAAAATCCATCACAAATTGTTACTGTACAGTACCTTTAAAAAAAAAAAAAAAAAAAAAAAGAAGCCATAAAAAATTGTCACTGTGCACATCACTATGTAGTGCACAGTGAGTCAGTGACTTGAGAAAAATCATCATCTTGGTCACTTTACAGCATTTTTTTTAAAAGAAAAAGCCTCACACGGTTACTGTATACGCACTATCACATTACTGTGCGTGTACAGTGATCTATCATTGCATACTATGATGGATTGTAGATCATTATGCATGCATGGTAATCTAAATAAAATTTTGAAAAAAAAAAAAAAAATCACAACTTTACTTTGTAGAAATGGTCGAAGAACATAAACGCATATATAAAAAAGCACAATAATCATACAAACCACATAAAATAACACCGAACATCAAACAGTGGAAAGTTTTACAAAAGCAAAAGAGTTATATGGAGAGAAAGAAAATATTAAGGTGAGATTATTACCTGGTAGAGGGGTGGAGATATGGACAACAGCGACGCACACTGCTATAGGACGGAGAAAGGATGAACGAGACAGAGAGGATGAAGAAGAAAAAAGAGAAAAGAAGAATTTTAATATATTTTAGAGAGTATTCTTGGTATTTTTTTCATTCCCGCTCAATAAAAGGTAACTATTGCGCCAAATATCTTTTTAATAGAAATCGTGATTTTGTTTTAAATTCGCACTTTTTCAAATAAGTATCCGCTAATCAGCTTATGAAAATCGAAATTTTTTTTGCGATTTTGAAATTTGTGTTTTTAAAATTGCAATCCCAAACACCATAAAATTGCGATTTGGTTTAAAATCGCAGATTATTTTTTAAAAAACACACTCCCAAACGCACCCTTAAAAGCACTTCTCCAAGCCAGTTTAAGTAAAACCTTTTGGCCATGACTTAGTTGGGAGAGACGGGTTAAAAGCTTCCTCCCAAGTAGCAAATAAGTACTACTCACAATGTAAAGAATAGGAAAAGCCAAAGTAATCATAACGCTCAGAACTAACCAAAGGAAAAATATGGCTTCGGCAGCCTCTTTAACTTTAGGATTGTTAATCAAAGCAATTCTATAACCGAATGAAGCAAAAGTTGCAAAAGAATATATCGAACTACAAACCCATGTGAACGTCCAAAACATTGACATGTTGAAACAATTTCAACTTCTCTTACGCAAAGAAAACTACCGAGGAAGACGACGTTGAAAAGTTTGAAAGGAACCACGACTATATATTTCCCACGTTAGATTTATATTATTTTCCTAATAGATAGTTTATTATTTAGGCTTGATAAGACCCCAGATATAATAGGAAATACAATCAAGAGTTAATGAACAATATTACATAATCAAATCAATATAATATACAGGAAAATATAGATCAATTGGTAAATATCAGAATATAAAAAGCTTTATAGGATTGCTTCCCAATTTTGTTGGCTCAATTTTTTTGATAGTTTAAGAAGGACATTGTCAGCGATGTAATTGAAAGTCTAAAAGAGACATTGTCAATTGGATGATAGTTTGAGATACATAGACTTTTCCATTTTTTTTTTTTCATAAAAAAAAAAAAAAAAAAAAAACTGTCGCTTTATTAAAGTGAATAGAACAATTTTTTCGTTGTCAATTTTTTTTTTAAAAAAAAAAAATTAAAAAATAAATCAAAACTTGATTTCATTAGAAAGATAATGATCGATCAGCATGAAAACTTTCGTATTTCAAACTTTCTTTTTGATCATATAGTGATATATGGTCTTTCCTTCATATACAACAACTTACATGTATTCAAGCCAAGTCGGGTTTTAAATCGAAAACCCGATCTAAGATATATATATATAGTGATATATACGAACATTATTCGAGCCGAGTTTGGTTTTATACATGTATGTATCACTTAATAATCGAGCCTATTTTCCTGTTTACGAACAACTCATTTAATACTCGAATTGCGCACGAGTCAAACTTTATTAAGCCAATTCCGAGCGAGCTCGCAGATAGTCTTATTTCATTTACGTGCCGCGCTTACCTTAAACAAAAGGAAAGACAATGAAGTTGATCAGCGTGGGTGCTTAAAGCGGATGTAAACAGTAAACTAGTAAAGAGTCTTGGTTGAAATGTCATTGGGTTCCTGTTGCTCCCCAGCAACAGGAACCCAATGACATTTCAACCAAGGTTGCTTCTGCTGTGCACTCCAAGATATCAAATCTAATTAGATGTGGAAAGCATACATAACTTTTAGCATCACTAATTTGCATAGGTTAGCATGGTATGAAAAGATGATCAAAGATCAGACATGTAAGGACTCCTTATACAGTGATTCCTACTAGTTTGATATATATATCACAAAAAAAGTTGGTTATGATAACAGAAAAACAGCAGAGTACAGATATGAGCTTTCAATCTTAACTAAATTTAAGCTAAAGTATAATCTTTTAATGATACAAATTCTGTTTTTGTCCTACCATAGAGACATTTAATGATAATGGATAGTTTTGACCAGTAATTAGAAAATTCAAGTGACCCTACATAAAGGGCTAGTGTCCAGAACCTATCTCCAAAGATTCTGTTAGCACATATTAAAACCAAGCCCTATTAGGATTGCAGAGTAAAAGCAAATTGTTGTTTAACATTTTGATATGATTCACGATTTATCAACCCTTCTGAGATAATTTTCATTCATTTCATTCTAAGATTAACCAATAACAGTTGCTCTCACTCCCTTTTTTCCACATCTACATATTCTTGGGTGTAAATTTCATAACCTTTTCTGGAATATGGATCTATAAAATTTGCTTTTTTTTTTTTGTCTCGGAACAGTAACAATAACTCACTACTAACTACATGTCTACCATTTTCCAATTTCCAAGAAAGCTCCAAGTCCTTTTGTCAACTATCAGAAACCTCACATAGGAAGCACTGGCATCAGAACAATGTACATTATTCACAGAAGCAGGATACATGGAGATCATGCATTTAACTGTATCAAGCAAGATGGGACATGTCATGGGTGGTCATATCGAAAGACAGATCTTAAAGTTAAATATGTTATTTTTTTCAGCCTTCAGTGTCATAACATATTGAGACTCATGCTGAATTAACATGACCTATTAAGGCAACTAAAACTGCAGTTATCTGGAATTGCCTCGTTCAATCACAAACGAAACATCCAAAGAGTAGCCATCTTTGAACAAAAATTCGAAATCAAGTGAACAATGTAAAGTGTTCCAACAAGTAGTCGGTAGAGGGGATACCTCAATTCTTGGTAATTTCTTTAGCAGTGTATTTCGAAGCTGCTCGATCTCCTATAAACATAGAACATGCATATCAGTCAAGCAGGTCACAAGGAATTACAAAAGAGACAGAAATAGAGAATGTAACTATATTTTCTTCAATAATTTAAGAAAACCACACCATAACTTGAAAGCTCATAATAACACCACATTAAGACTGACAATTGATAACCTATGAATAAAATATTTACGGAAAACTTCACAAAACTCTCCTGAAATTCCACGATTTTTGAAATTAACCTCTAAAAGTTCAAAAACTCTCAATTTTTTGCAATATCCCCCCTCCATTAGGATTTTCCTTTAAATCTTGTCAAAATCTCCAAAATACCCCTGCTTTTTTATTAAAAAAATTGCAAAGCTTTAGGCGTAGGTATTTTTGCAAATTTCGTTAAATCCTGACCAATGCTTAAATCACTGTAATTTTTTATAATAAAACATGGGTATTTTGAAAATTTTGACAGTATTTAAGGAAAAATCCTAACGGATGGGTGACATTGCAAAAAATTGGAAGATCAATATACTAAATTGAAAGTTTTTCAACTTTGGGGGATATTTGTAAAAGTGATGAAAGTTCAGGGGGATTAAGTGAAGTTTCCCTAAATATTTATGTTCAACCAATTGTATAAAGTCACTATCAACCATTTAAGCAATGCATATTTGAATTGATTCCATGAGATAAGTGAATATTCTTCCCTAGGACTAGTAATTAATTGATGAAAAAATATATTACAATCAAGAAAATGAGAACAAATAAAGAAATACCTCAAGTGCCCAGCCATCAACAACAAAAAAAAACAAAGAGTAGCCATCTGTAGTGGAAAAAGCATGCGCTTCATGAATGTTCAAGCCAATGTCATACAGTAAGGAACTCAACTGAAAATGCATCATCACAAATTAAAATAGTAACTGAAAAGAAAGAAAAAATATCAATATAGATAGAATATCTAACTAGTAAATTACTTTTGGAAGTTCCACATATAAGTATCAAATCAACTATTCTATCCACCATCAGATCTTGCAGAAGCCTGATTTGTTGCAATCTGTCTTAAGGCATATGAATTACAGAGAACTTGCTTTGGTGGTGACAAAGATGCGTATGAAACAAGGGTAAGGGAACAAAGAAGTAGATGTTTCTGTTACTTGTGAACAACGGATCGAAGCATATGGAGTGAGATCCACCATAATATGTATTTAGTGGACATTGAAAATTCAAAAATTTGTAAATAAAATCAGGACTAGGCAACATATATAAACAGAAATTCAATAAAGCTAGGAAAGAACAAGATAGTAAATCTTATTGGAAAATAAATCCTTAGGACTGTGGGCAGGAGACTAAAAAGAAAACGGAGGATTATGTAACTAGAACATGATGGATGAAGGAGAGAAATGCTTCTTTAGAGTTTCAATTGACTGATAACTACCAATATACCAAAAACTACTATGAAATGTCAAAACACCAACCAAGCTTCTGCCACACAACATCGAGCCATAACAAAAATGTCCATAAATAAGCATGGTGAAAGAAGGGCCTCAAGAAGGACGAGCAAAGAAGAAACAATAGAGCCAAAGATAGAGCACTAAAGTTTGAGAGAACAAATTGAGCATAAGATATCAAATCATTTCTAAATAGCAGCAAGCATTCTAGATGCCCCCCACTAAAGGTTGAAGTTTGGGGCGATGAAAGCTTGGCTGCCAAACGGTTCTAGGAGTCACCAGCAAATGATTCAAATCAGGTCCAGTAAGGGGTATGGATCTAATGTTACATTACTGAAGCGGATTGTAGAATTCCAGCCTTCAAAACAATAATGCCCATTAGCAACATCAAACATAAATCTCTCTTGTGCAATATATTTATCATCTTGTTCAAAAATTTTAATCTCGAGTAGATGCCTCATAAACGTCAAGAATATTCACACGCCACATATTATGCAGCACACATCAAAGAAATAATGCTAAAATAAGAATTAGAGCTATCCTGGATATGTTTCTGATGCTGAAAACAGTGGACATTGGAAGTCATACAACACAGATGGTTCCAAGAAATGGTTCAAGACAAATAAAGTTCAACATGCTCCCTATGTGAGAGAGAGAGAGAGAGGGAGAGAGAGAGACAGGTCAGCAACCTGACTGAAAAGTTTGGGCTTGTCATTTGTTGAAATTGTAATTTCATGCGTTGCCCTGCAAATTTTGGAAACTATTACAGCGTTAATTAACTAAACCTATAAAAGCTTCGAGCAATCTATGAAATTTTTTTGTTTATGGTAAAAATATTTTGAAGATCTCATCATCCACAAAGAAAGCAAGCAACATTAAGTTGAATATAGATGAGAGAAAAATTATAAGAAATACACACATACAAAATAGAATGTATAAATAATAGGATACATATTGCAATGTCTAAGAAAGGTCCAAGGATATATAACTGTTCAAAGCAAAGTCACAAACCAGTATGAGTTAAATGTGTAGTTTTCCCCAACCAGGAGAGAATATCTGATGAAGCCACGGATCTCAACTTCTTCTGGTAGGAGAAAACTTACGTAATAGAAAAACTTATTCTTCCTCAAACTTTACCATCGGGATCCTGAATATTTCAATGGTATGAATGGAAATTTTCCCAACTCTTCTCATTCACTTTTACAGAAGAGACTTCATACCTATTGCATCAAACCAGAAATTATTCTTTTTCTTGAACTATCTAGTATAATAAAACTTATAAAATCCTGCCAAACCTAATGTGCTCATGTCAGTATTGCAACTCGTATCTATAAAGTATCCACATCAGTTGCATACCAAATTTTCAACACTAATTTGAAAGACAAAATATATGAACAGTACAATAATTGACCACAAAATATCATGTTAAGGGCAATTAGAGAAAAATCTCATAATCAGGAGAAAACCTTTTAAAATTCTTTACCAGGAACAAAGATGAATATCAGTCATGCCATTTTGTGTATCTTCAACATGTAAGTGGTTGACTTCAAGAGTTGGTTCGACATCAGTTGACGAACCAAAGGCAGGTGGTGGATGAGCACTGAAAAAGTATACACAATGATGCAGTCTATCAAAATATTGTTCATCAAAAGCTACCTACCACAAAACAAAATTATGCTTAAATAGACTAGGGATTAAACCCTAACCCTAGTGACACTGAAATAATATAAAGCCCAACTAAATTAACATAACCCAAAGCCTGAAAAATCAAACAATATAACACTGAAAAATAAAATAACATAACAATAAATGTGACAAAATCAAAGTGCCAAAAGTTAGATCTCCTGCTCTCAAGGCTGGTCATCCTACGATATTAGGGTCCAAACACACATGTAATCACTTGCTTGTATCCGGTGGCTCCATCACACAAGTTATTAAATAAATGATAATCCCATTAAAGAAATAGAAGGAGGCCATTTAACCATACCACTTTTCGCTGGAATGATCAGAACATTGAGCATCCACTTTTATTTGAGAGTTCGAATGAAAAGAATAACTACAATTTCCACCAGTAGAAAAATGAACCTGCATATGTTTAAGATGCATTTGGCCAATCACAAGTTATTTCAACAACAAAAATAAATAAAAAAGTTAAAGAAAAATGAAATTATAATAAAATTGCGTCCAGTTTTTTGCATGGTCAATATGTCAATCACCTCAAGAGACCTATAGAAAACCAACCATTTCCAAAAATGTGCCCAATTCTAAATCATCCTGGTAGTCAAACTTCATAGTATAAATGGAAATAATGAATTTATATAAATCATCCAAAAAAAAAAAAAAGAATTATATAACAGAGTATTAAATCAACACTTATTAATCCAGAAGCTTAAACTTATAGTAAATGGTGAATTTAATTAATATTTTAACAAAGAAAGAGGAAAATTCAGAAGAAAAATGCATAGAGCCAAGAATTCTTGATCCAAGCACAGTTTCTCGTATAAATTACCTCCACCACACGGACTTCAATTGCATGTCTGGTGGCAGGATCGCGTGCCATATGCAATAATCTTTTGTGCATAAGAACATCTTGTGCCCTCTCGGCATTCACATCCAATGCATACCTATTATTAGCAAATTAGATCAATAAACACCAGCTCTGATTGTAATTACTCCACAACATCAACACCTTTGATATGGAGGTCCATTCTTGAAAGCCACAATTAAGTACTCACACATAAATAAATAAATAAATCACCAGTTGTGAATTTTGATAATTCAACTAATGATCAAACAAAAGATAGTAAGGTCAAGGTTTGGGGGAACCTAGCAGGGAGGCGATGAAAATGCGCCCAAAGCTCATCCTCAAAACCAGGAAGACTGGTCTCTGCGAATCTCAAGTCTCTGAGACGATGAAGAACTTGATTGTACACTTCGACCTTCTGCCTCTGCTTCCGACTAAGAGTTGGCGCGAAATCCACGTCTCTGCTAATGCAGCTCTCTGTATCTTCCATGATCACCGCCGAAACGACGAGCCGTTCGAAACTTTGAACAGGAACGCTCCGAATGGTACCGCTCAAAGGCACGGTTCCAACGCGAAGCGGAGACTACCGCGCGAGGAGAACGAAACGACGGAGAAAAGGCAAGAAAGGCTTTTGGAAATTGGAAGTGTGCTCTTCAGTCTCCGGCTCTTCAGCTGAATCAGCTGTTTCTTGAACCGTTTGATTGGTTACTTATAAATAAAGAGCATTAAAATGTATTGGCACAATTTGGCTCCTCCAATGACGGTCGATTCCTACAATGCACGCTTGCTTTGCTTATATCACCGCCTTTTAGATTTAAAAAGGTCAATAATGACAAGTACAAACAATGTCTTCTATCATTGAAAATGACAAATAAAGTCTAAAGATATTGAGGTGGATAATCTCATCACACCATGACCAACCAATTTTACTTCTAATTTTTCTGTCATAATCAACTCTCAACCACTACCGTCGCTCACATCAACCAATATAGCCGTGGATGATGTATTTTGGGAGTTGTTTTTTATTTTATTTTTGTTTGATTTGACAAAAATGTGAAAATTATTTCTTTCCTAATGTTTTATGTTTTGTTGTTTGTTTTATTCTGAAAACTTTAAACAAAAGATTAAAAGAAAAAGTTTAACAAACCGAGCATAACTCTATTTACTAATTAACTTGGCTTTATATAATGTTTAAACTTTTTTAGATAACGTTTTTTACTTTTTAATTGTGATATGAATCAAATATAAAAATATTTTGTTAATATTTTGTATTGTATTGTATATATTTTTTTTCTATCCTAAAAAGTATTATCAAACGAGTCCAAAGTTTTTTTTGTCATAACTTAGCAAAGTTGTGGTTGACTTTTCCTCATTGATTTTGTGTAAACTCCCAAACAATCATCAATAATATTAATCTTATCTAATGTTCAAAATTTTAACATAAATAAATAGAACACAAATTCATGGACAGAAAAAAATAAATAAATACAAGAGTGGTGATGGTATCAAACAAAATCCTTCACAAACATGAATTCTTAATTTGCATAGAATCATAAATTCTTAATTTTATTTCTAACCAAATTCTTTATACTAAATAACAAGAAAAGCCATCAATCCCTTTTTCTGTCTATAAATTCATCGGCTCATATTGTCATATGTATACACATGCGCATATATATATATACTACCGTTTTTTTTTCATGCATTTATGGACCTTGTAATTTAAAATTAGAAAAATGATATAACTCTTAAAATTAACTATGTTTCAAAGCTCAATAGAGTTTATGCATTTCCAAATTCACAAAAAAAAAAAAAAAAAAAAAGGTTCTAAAATACATTGTTGGGGTCAAAATATCCCTTTGAGGGCCCATCATTTTACATTTATTTATAATATGACATCACACATATGTAAGCAAAATATTTGACTCCCTTAAATAAAACGAGACTTCTTCTTCCTCCTACTCTCTCACGTTTGTCTCTCTATGGGTGAAGCACGCCGTATGCAATTTTTTTTTTTTTTTTTGGCATTAAAATATTAAAAAAAAACAAAAATTTCTTCACAGCATGCTAAGCACGCCGTGTAACCTATATCACGATTCGTCTCTCCATATATCTCTCTCTCCTAAGACTTCTCAAGTCTCTCCTACGTCTTTTTTGAGACTCTCCCTCTCTAGCATGCTAATTCATTAGAAGCTAGAGACTATTTTTCATTAAGCTCCAATCGAATTCTAATGAACTTGTATCGAGGTAGATCTAGCAAATTTGCCAGTAGATTATTGGAATATATATATATATATAATTACCATCTCAGTGAGTTCAACTTGTCAACAACAATTGAATAAATTAACGCTAGACATAACAAAATAAATTTCAATTTACATTTATATGTTTTAAAATATAATTAAATTTTGTTAAATTATTTATTTATTTTGTTAGTTATACTATTTAATTTTTTTAATCAATTTTTATTAAAATTTATTTTTTAATATTGACCCTCCTAAACTAAAATTCTGGCTTCGCCATTGCCTTAGGATGTCGTTTTCTAAAACCATCAAAACACTAATTGTTGTTTTTATTTATTTATTTTTTTTGGGTGACGTTTCTCCAGTGGGAGTGGTGTGAGCTTGGCCCTGGGATTGCATTCTACAACATAAATATAATAAAAATGTAAACAGTACAAATATTTGACCAATCTAGTAACTGAGAAAGCCTTTGCGCATTCGGTTTGGTTTACACCGAATCCAAGCTGAAGTTGATCAATCATTCAATCTAGTAAATGAGAAAGACTTTTGAGTTTGAAGATGCTTTGATGTAACATTTTCATTCAACTATGTTAAGTTTGTTGTTTCGTTCATGTATGTTTTGCGTCTATGAAATCTATATAAGTGAATGCCTTTGCTAATTACCTAGTTTGTAATATTACGTTTACATTGAACCAGAGGAACTTCGTGGATTGCATTTCTTGGGGAGGGCATTGACGTTGGGGCAATATGAGGCTTATTTTCAGGTTATTTAACAAAATTTGTACTCAATTGTAAATTTATCGTTTCTTCTCAAAATGCAAAGAGTCCAAAAGCAGCAGCTATGTGTTTACGGAATGGATTGGGCTCTTGATCCAATATTATTTGTGCTCAGCTGCCGTGGCATAAAGGGCCAGGTAAGGGGATGGGATAAAACCTTTTGGGCCAAGCTTGTGTTGTGTTTGTCTTCGCCAAACACAACACAAGACATAAAAGCAATATTTAGAGTTAGTTACAAGTCCTTAATTAAATAAAAGTTAGACCATGATTATGTTCATGTTCGAAAATACATCAAAAGAAAAGCCATCATTAATTCCAGGAGGCTCGTCAAAAACACCAAAATGGCAGGCATAGCATGGAATTAATGATGGCTTTTTAATAGTTGCAAATTTTGAAAATGGGTTCAAAAAATTTATAAAAGCCACCCCCGAATCCAAACAAATTTAAATTTATGCGACAATGTCTATTACCAAATTATGGGCATACACGTGGACGATTTCTGTTGTTTTTGAGCGTCGCATCCGTCACGGACACCACGCTCTCGCTGAGAAAATACTTAATGGCATATTGAAGACAGAAGACCTGTGTTATGCTTGCTTTTAAACATGAGCTGAAGCAGATCCGGCCTACTCGTTTCTTCATGTGGGCTATGTGTAAGAAGCACTTGCTGCATGGTTCACTCGCGAACATGCCCTCTTCCCAGTTGGAGGGTAATACCGGCTTCACTATTTTACATAGTATGTGAGGTTGTGTTGGACGGCGAGTGTAGGTTCATGGTTGTATGCGCTTGTTGTTTTGTTGCTACACCGTCTACTCCATGAAGTTGATAGGAAGACGACAAAACCGAAATAGTAGATTATGATAATGTCCTGCCTGATTAGAACTGCTATCCATTTTACTATCTATCACCAAATAGTCCCGCCGCTTACAGCAGTTTTTTTTTGCTTGTTAACTCATTCCTGCAATGATCACATGGAATAAAGCAGTGGTTATTGGATTGCGGACTGCTGTTTCTGCTATTAAAATGATGTCATTGAATTATGATGTTGAAATCCAACGTAAACATATTCGTCCACATTTATCAGCCTTTCTAAGACAATGAGGTCTAGATCGAGCAAAAACCAAAAAAAAAAACCGAAAAATGTACCGTAAACCTTGCAGCAAGAGCTTCCTTCACATAGCCACACGTAGCCCACGTCAAAAAATGGGTAGGCCGGATCTGCTTCACCTCATGTTCAAAAGCAAACATTACACAAGCAGACAAGCTTCAATATGCCATTAATTATCTCCTCAGAGCGTGGCTTCTGTCATGCTTTTAGGTTGCCACACATTCTTAGAATGTGTAGCAACCTAAAAGCATAATGGATGCCACGCTCAGAACAACAGAAATTGCCCAAATGTATGCTGATAAGTTGGTAGTAGAGCATAATTTTGTTTGGATGGGATGGTGGGTTTTATAACCTAGTTTTAAAATTTGCAACTTTGCCCCCATCAACATCAACTTCAAAACTATCCATTTCCATGCAAGGCCACCTTGGTCCTTCATCAACATCATTTCCATGTCTACATCTCACGGTCCTGCACACACTGCTGCACCTGTTTTGTCCACATCCTGACAGCCCCATGTGCCCTGACCGGGTCCATGCGCTTCACTCGCGCCAGCTGATTTTTTAACAAAATATATTATTCGACCTGCAGACCTGTACCACCCTTGACCGGGTCCATAAACCGGTGGTTAAATCCATCCACCTTCCCTTCAAATCTGTAAACATTTTTGTTTTTGCTTTTTTAATTTCGAATAATATATTTTGTAAAATAAACAGCTGGCGCGAGTGAGGCGCATGGCTCCGTACCAAGAAGAAAAAAAAAAAAATCTCCGATGAAAATCAGTTGTAAACAAATAGGTTGGTAAGATGTGGACATGTCTAGTGTCAGCCACATTTGATGTTATGTTTAAATTTGAATGAAACTTGTGACCGTCCAGTCTTCTCACATGCAGCTTTTGATTTTATGTTCTCTTTGCAGTTCAGACTAGCACTAGCTTTGTCTTTTCCTTATCTTGTTTTTCAGCCCATGCAACGTTCTCCGGCCAGTCTTCACGCCTCTGCTGCACGTTCCAGTAAATTGGATTTTGTTTCCTTACAACTTCTTTGGCTTGGATTGGCGCACGTTATGCCACTGTTTGCAAAGGACCGGACTGGGAAGGAGAAGAAAAACATCAACTTTACTATTCAACTCAAAATTAACCATACAGTTTCGGTCCATTTCCTAAATTCACTCTCATACGACGGGAAAAAAAGCCAACATGTCAAAAGAAGACACGTTGGGAAGGGAGAGTTGCACTGATTTTGGGTTTGAGTGTTTGGCTGCACAAAAATTTCGGGTGAGTGAGATAGACGGGTAACGGGTTTGCACGTCATTTGAGGGTTGAGGGGGGTTGTTGGGTGTTGTCATAGGAAGATCACGTGGGTTTCTTGATTTTGGAGAGAAGATGGTGTATTATTAGGATCAGATCCCCGGCAATACGTTGGGACACATGGCAAAATTGTGGTTGTTGAATCACATTTGATGGCCAAAATTTAAGAAAAAGATGATGAACAATTTTGACAGCATTGCCAGGAATCTCAATCCGTATTAGATTATTATCTAGTGGGTCTGAAGATTGCATGAGGGTAAGAGAGGAAGGGGTCTAAAATTGTGTAGGATACGTGGGTGACGAGACTAATGAGCTGGAAGGATTTTGAAATGAGATGCTTGGATTTTCCTGTTTTGGTTTTTCGCCGGGTAAAGGGTAGGGGACTGCCACCGTTGCGAAACAGATCGAGCCCAAAATTTGAATTTACGAGCGTACGTTGTTTAGCCGTCAGTTATTACCAAGAAAAAAATAATGGCTACACGTTTGAGATGTGAGCTTAATTTGTAGACCAAACAGCGTTGTCTCGAGACTCCACGTGATTTGATAGTGTGAAAAGAAAATATTGGGAAACAAGGAGAAAGACAGAAATGGATAGTTTTGAAGTTGATGTTGCTGAGGGTGGCCTTCCATGAAAATGGATAGTTTTGAAGTTGATGTTGACGGGGGCATAGTTGCAAATTTTTTCCTAACCAAGCACAAAAAAACACAACATGAATTTTTATTGATTCCTGATTAATTCATTCGTTGTAGTTTTTGCTTTAACGATTTTTTTTTTTTCTCTGTGTCAACCTGAAAGGGTCGTGTGAGACTCCAAACCAAATTAGGTATATGGTACACAGAAGTTATTGGCAAAATTTGTCAAGAAATTTCTTAAGCAAGATCAAGAAGAGAAGATTTGGGAGTGATCGATCGGATGTTTTGCTAACATTTTATGAGTTATTCTCAGTCTCTCTTTCTCGTCTATGAAATTACCACCATCACAACCCTGTCAACCCACCATTGTAGCTGATGCCCTTCTACACCCACAAGGTTGTGGCTGCCACTTGCAAAATGCCTCTATTCAAAGTTTGGCTCAGCAACTTCTTCCAGTATTTCCCATTCTTTGCCTTCAACAAATCCCTCTGCTATTAGTAATCGAATTACCCTCATTTGCTCATCTCATCTGATAAGCTTCTCGAAAGATGCTCAGGTACGTACTAAAGACAAGATTTCCGATCCTTGGACCTAAAATCGCCCCAACATACATCAATAAAGGTAATATTAATATATTATCATAATTGAGTTCTAAACTAGAACACTTAAAGTTGAAAGTTATTTACATAAATACAATTGAAATTTGAACAGCGTATAGATTTCTAATACTCGAGTTTGTGAAGGAACCATCAAATATGTGCTTGGGAATTTCAGGATCTTCAAAAAGAAAAAAAAAAAAAAAAAAATTAACCCCCTACGACAATCAGGATAATTAAAAAAGAAAAAAAGAAAGAAAGAAACCTCCCACCCATCTCCAGTATCTTTCACAATAATATTAGAAATCTTAAATATATATTAAAAATTAGTTTAAAGAAAACAAGGATACTAATCTAGCACTAATCATTATGTATCTCTGCCTTTGATCCCACATCCCGTACATCTTCCTTTTCATCGGTACCCTTATTAGCGGCTCGCATTATCGGGCGTAGGTAGCCTCGATGAATCAATCCAGCGGCGGGCAAGATCAATAAACGCTCCAGCTCCTGGCTATTTGCAGCAGGCGTCAACTACCCAAAAAAAAAAATTCAGTTCATATCAATAAACCCACTAATTAAGAAGAAGAAGAAGAAAAAAAAACGATGAACATATATTAATTAAGAATATACCATACCAGGGCCAATAATGCCAGTAAAAAAGGGAATGGCGTAACAAACAAGTGCAGGGATTTTTGTTGCCAAAAACTCTCGACCCAAATTCTGAAGAAATTCATAAGAATTTCTTGTATGATGCCGGAGCTGTCATCTTCTAACTTCAACTTGAGGTGGGACATGAGCAAACAACAGAGCGCGCACACAAAATTCAAAATATAAATATCATCTACGATGCGAGTAGAGAGGAGGTAAAAAGCACTTCTCCAAGCCAGTTTAAGTAAAACCTATTGGCCATGACTTAGTTGGGAGAGACGGGTTAAAAGCTTCCTCCCAAGTGACCAATAAATCACAATGTAGAGGATAGGAAAAGCCAAAGTAATCAGAACGCTCAGAAATAACAAAACGATAAATATTGGCCTCTTGATCGAACTTTAGGATTGTTAATCAAAGCAATTCTATAACCGAATGAAGCAAAAGATGTAAAAGAATATATCCAACTACAAAGCCATGTGAACGTCCAAAACATTGACATGTTGAAACAGTTTCAACTTCTCTTACGCAAAGAAAACTACCGGGGAAGACGAAGTTGAGAAGCTTGAAAGGAACCACGACTATAAGAAGGTTGTTGATTTGATTTCAGAGATTTTATTGTAATTTTGAATTTGATTGTAATGTGATCAAATCATTATCTACCCAAACTCTTCTACAAGTCTTTGTGTTGGAGTAGATAAGAATATATGGTAATCATATTTGATTATCATCAAATTTTATTGAAATTACAATCAAATTTCTGAAATTAAATTCCATACTATACTCTAACAAAAATCCTATATATAATATAATAGAAGGTAGTCCATACAAAATTTAAGTAGCTTTTGTTAGATATGTGTAGAATATATATTTCCCATGTTAGATTTATATTATTTTCCTTATAGATAGTTTATTATTTATGTTTGATTGTAATCAAATCATTCTTATTTGTTAATGATTTGGTTATCATCTTATATATATTCGAGCCAAGTCTTATTTTATACAAATATGTATCATTTAATAATCAAGCCTATTTTTGTTTACGTTTAAGAATAACTCATTTAAAACTCGAGTCACACGCAACAAGTCAAGCTTTATCGAGCCAATCCCAAATGAGTTCACCAATAGTCTTGTTTCGTTTACCTGAAACAAAAGGAAAGATAACGAGCTTAAAGCGGATGTAAACAGTAAACTAGTAAAGAGTCGAGGTATGTTGGCGGATGCCGGCTAGGAAGGAGGATCAGATATTTGTTTCTCTTGGGCTTTTATATGGGTTAAGTATTTGTATGGGCCAAGAGTACATTTTTGTTGTAAAGTCCAATCAAGCAGTTGGCCACTTGGACTTTGACAAGGAATGGGCACTTGACTTGGGTTGCAGACTTGCAGTGCTTTGCTTTATTGGTCGGAATTCTCATCAAGTCTAAAGTTTGAATTTTTTGAATGTAAACAATTTTTTCCAAATCCTACCTAATTTGTGTTGGGCCGGCCTTGTACGAGTCAAAGGTTTATTCTTTAGGAATGGACTTATGAATTAAAGGCTTTTGTTCTCATATTTTATCCAAAAAGCTAAAGCGAGTATTCACGTACATTGATTTATCTATATTTTTACGCAAAATGGTTAGTCAAAACCTACTTTATATAGTTTAGTTAGTGAGTTTTAAAAGGTACCATACATCTAATTTTATATATATATATATATATATATCATTTAATTTAATTTTTTATTTTTTTATAAGGATTGTATTTTTCCTAAAGATCTATTTTTCAACTTTTTGAAAAAAAAAAAACAAAAAAAAAAAAGATGTGGAGAGAGAAACAATATATTAATAAGATGCATGTGTGAACATGTACGTAGATGTTGCCTGTTCACAAATGCCAAAAAAAAAAAAAAAAGGGGGGGGTTATTTTGCATTTGAAATTCATAATCCTATGTAGAGAGTTTTAATTGCTTTCGGCGTCCATTTTGAGAAAAGAAGTTAAACGATTAAGCCAGAGTTAATTTGCGCCATGGGCACTCAGACACATCAATTTCTTATTAATATAAGCATTTCATTTCGAACGATCTTTTTTTTCCAAAATTTCTATTACTATTCTCTTCCACATCTCTCTTTTTCAATTTTTCCTTTTCATATTATTTCTTTTTCCATATCCTCTCTTCCCAAAATTCTTCTTACCATTTCTCTCTCTGCACACTTTTTTTTTTTTTTTTTTTTCCAAAAGTTAAAAAATAAGATCTTTAGGAAAAATACCATCCTTATAAAAAAAAATAAGATTAAAAAAAAAGAAAAGGATAATTGGATGTATGATGTCTTTTAAAACTCATTAGCACTAGATTAGCCATTTTGCATAAAAATATACATAAACCAATGTGAATGCTCTAATAAGAAAAGATTGATGTAATAATTTAATTGATATTCTAATAATACTGTCATCATGTATCAATATAAACAAAACTTTGTTTTAAAACTTTTCTATGCTCGTGCTTGTAAAAAAACAAAAGAACTTTGGATCGTCAAGAGCTAACCAAACGGTAGTAGGTATTAGCAAACTGGGCAGGGTTTTCTTGAAAGGGAAACTCAAGGTGTTTTTTTTTCTTCTTTTCTTCAAATTGGCAGACATTGACTAAGGTTTGAGAATGAACAAATTCTAGAAGGGAGGCTTTGTTAACATTCCATTCAATAAAGACGATTAATATCTACATGCAGGGACGAAATCAAGGGGCGCCATATATATATATATATGACGTAACAGTTTTATATATATAATTAACTCTTTCTACACAAGGTGAAAAATAAAAGAGAGGAGTAATCTTAAAAATCACACCTATTGCTCACATCAAAAGAATAATATAATGGTAAAACAAAAGTGTAATTTATAGCATTATCTTATCTCCATCTATCTTAAACGAATAAAAGGAAAGATAAAAGATAAAGAGAAGTACTTAACCTTTTCCCACATCTTGGTCCAATTCTTATAGGTCCAATATATGACTTTTCCCCCCATCAAAATGCTTAGAACACGGTCCAATGAAATGTTCAAACTTCAAAGCCACGATTGACATGAGTCATGACGACATAAAAACCGTGATACACAAAACAGAAAGAAAGGAAGTTTGTGTAGGTGTTTGAAAAGAATAAAAACCCATTTACCTGTGTTCAGAATGGTATAGGTATCTCTCGCATCCTCTATGGAATATGAGATAAAGAATCAGCAATTTCTTTTCTACTTTTTTGCACCTAACTAGGCTCAGCGGGCTCACACGTTGTTTCCGCGCTTAGAATCAATTCGAACATATCGCGCGTTCAACTTGGGCCACCAGAGCTTTAGTCCACCCAAAACTCTTCATAATCTCACTTTTCAAATTACATAAAAACTCTCCCACATCTGAGATCACCATCATAGTGGTTCAATGGTAAACGCGAAGGTATGACTCCAACTCCTATAATTATAAATAAAATAATTTATAGGTAAAAATTGTGGGTCTAACATTTTGCTTCTAATACGGAGATTAATTACTGATAAATTAATCCCACTTTATAAAACCAACTTTGTGCAGATTCTATTGGGCTCAAAAGGTGACTCAATTATTAGACCTCCTTTCCCCCTTTGTCCACCAAATGGCTAGTGGTGGCGGACCCTTTTCTTTTCTTCCTATATATTCCCTCGAATCCCTCCAAGTCTAAGATACATTCTCTCAACTCCCAATCCCTAAATCTTTTCCTTTTTCTTCGTGTACCGTATTTAAGCCATCACTAGCCATGGGTTCCAGCCCAAAGAGCCTTCAGGCTATAATGGGTGCGCCAGGGGTGCGGGGTAAGAGGGTCACGGCCCTATCAAAAGGTGGCTTGATCGACTTCATGCAGTCCATCGTTTTCAGCAAGCAAGATTCCAGAGAACCCTTTTACGTGCTTGATTTAGGTGCGGTCGCGGGTCTAATGGACAGGTGGACCCGGGCTCTCCCAATGGCTCGGCCCTACTACGCCGTCAAGTGCAACCCAGACCCGGCTTTCCTCGGCACCATGGCGGCGCTCGGTTCAGGTTTTGACTGCGCAAGTCGGGCCGAGATTGAGTCCGTTCTCGCGCTCGGGGTTTCTCCAGATCGGATCATCTTCGCGAACCCTTGTAAAGCCGAGTCTCACATCAGGTACGGGGCGAGCGTTGGCGTGAACCTGACGACTTTCGATTCGAGGGACGAGGTCGAGAAGATCCGAAAATGGCACCCAAAATGTGCTTTGCTGATTCGGATCAAAGCTCCGGATGACAGTGGAGCACGCTGCCCGTTGGGTCCCAAGTACGGCGCGCTTCCCGAAGAAGTCGCGCCGCTTCTCCAAGCTGCTCAGTCCGCGGGGCTAGCCGTCGTCGGCGTCTCCTTCCATATCGGAAGTGCGGCCACGAATTCGCGCGCGTACCAACGAGCCATAGCGACGGCCAAAACGGCCTTCGAGACAGCCACTCGGCTTGGCATGCCTCGAATGCGCGTGATGAATATCGGGGGCGGCTTCACGGCAGATCCGCAATTCAACGAAGCGGCTTCTGCCGTGAAAGCCGCTCTGAAATCGTATTTCGGAAACGAATCGGGACTAACTGTGATGGCCGAGCCAGGCCGGTTCTTTGCCGAATCGGGTTTCACACTAGCCACGAACATTATCGGGAAGCGTGTACGGGGCGAACTTAGGGAGTACTGGATCAACGACGGGATATACGGGTCCATGAACTGCATTCTGTACGACCATGCAACCGTCACATGCACGCCTCTCGCGTGCACATCCAACCGTGCGAACCCCACGTGCAAGGGCGCTAGGACGTATAGCTCAACGGTTTTTGGGCCCACGTGCGATGCGCTTGACACAGTTTTGACGGGCCACCAGCTACCGGAACTACAAGTCAATGACTGGCTGGTGTTCCCCAATATGGGTGCGTACACGGCGGCTGCTGGGTCCAACTTCAATGGGTTTAGTACGTCCGCCATTTTGACTCACCTCGTGTATTCGAATCCAAGCTAGCAGCTTTCTAACTGCTTTTTGTCTTGCGATTATAAAATAATTGTCTTAATTTTAAATAGTATCATCATATTTTATAAAATATGTGATTCTTAGTACGCACTCTATTAGTCTATTACATCTAACTACGATTCAACAAAAGAAAAACAAAGTGTGTAAACAAAGGTAAAAGTTTTCGTGTCAAACTCAGTTTAAAAGAAAACGGAGAATCTCATATTTTGAAAAATTTAAAGATATCTAAACCTGTTAATAAATGGAAATAAATCTAGTTTACCTTTTAAAATGTCAAACTTTGTTACTTAATTGTTTTTTATTTTTTTAAAAAAATCATATTTAGTAGGCTATGCACAATTATTAATTTATCATCGTACAATTAAATCATTTAGCTATATGACAATTATACAAAAATCTATTAAATATATGTCAAGTAGACAGTTTCTTAAATCATAATGAAATATTTAATACAATTAAAACAACACGATTCTTGTACTTATAATAATCTCACGAATGATTAAGCTTTGTACATGGATTTCTACGACGAAATTGATCTAAAATTGGAAATAGAATATGGAAACTCATGGTAAGGAGACATTTCCTTAATAGAAGTGCAAGTTGGCTAGTCATTGTTTACAGATTCCCCAATATATATAATTATTAGATCTTGTATCATGGAAAGCCAGACATTCCTGTTGGACCAGCCACAAAGACCACAACTTTCCTACAGGACCAATCACAAAAAGCATATGAAATTGAATATTCTCCTTTTGTTTTTCTTTTGGGAAAAAAAGTTGGTGTGCTTTTATCTAATTTGTAATTCTAGGTAGTTTTCCTATGATAGTATGATGGTATATGCGATGCACCCAATTCCAACAATTGTGTCATATATCATTAGAAATAATATATCATTAGTTATCTAATCTTCAACGAAAAAAGTATGAAACTGTTTTATAATATTTTATTTATTTATAGTTTTAAGTTATTAACCTATGAATTTTTTTAAAAAAATTGTATTTTCCAAATCATTCAAATTTACTTGTACGTGTAAATGTTGAGAATTTTTTAGATTTTTATTGTATTAGGTGAGGCAATTTTATTTTATTTTTTTTAATTTATTTTATCACGATTTAGGTAATAATAGTTTCTTTATTTCAATTAAAATGACAAAAAGTCAAAGACTCATTTAAGAGTAATATTAAAAATCATATATATATATATATTTTTCTAATAATACTCGCTCTTTATAGTATCAACCAACCATTTAACCAATCATTATAAAAAAAATCATTGGTTGCTTCAAACTCCGGCAACCGTTGCAGATTTAGGCTAACTTTGGCGACCCTAGCATGGCCTTCCAATGAACAATGATGATGATAGAAAATGAACTATAAAATAAAGTACGTAAAAAAAATGAGAAGTTCAAAATCGAAATATGGTTTACGATTTTAAAACTAAGAAATTTTTTTTAAAAAAAAATTAAAGAATATTCTCGTGATCAATCCAAAGTATTTTTAGTTTAATTCTGATTTTCAATCAAACCAAACACTAAAAAATAAGAAATATATTTTCCAAAATTAGTTTTCTAAAAAATATTTTATGGCTAAATTGTAATTTTATTAATTACAAGTTAGTACAAATATCATGTACGGGTAAAGATAAGTGCAATTTGACAAAAACTAACTAGAAAAGTCGTTGATCACCGGAACAGCTATCAACAACCCTCCGTCAAAAACTCCCCGAACCACACAAACCTGTCTATACCCTGCGGAGTCTGCCGTGATCGCCATGGAAACCCTAGGCGCCTCTACGACCATCCTCTCCTCCTCCTCTTCTCCACCGTCGATCTTCTCCCCAAGGAGATCCGACGCTCCAAGACTCGTCCGCTTTCCCCTGTCTTCCAAGAGTAAGCTTTTCCCAAACCCTTTATCATAGTGCATCTAATTTCTTATTCTCTCAATTTCTGACCGAAACGGTTCGTTTGGATTCAGAGGAGGGCAACGATTCCGATCTCCAATCGGATCCCAAAGACTCCAGCATAGTACCCCTATTCAACAATCGCACTATGTCCAAGGTAATTGCTTTATATTCATCGGATTTTTGTTTTTTGTTTTTTTAATTTGATGTGGGAGATTGGTAAATAAGGGTTTTTTTTTTTTTTTTTGTTGGGGGGGGGGAATGAATAATAGGATGAGGCGATGGGATTGGTTTTGAGCGCGGCGTCCGTTGGGGGTTGGACTACCGGGTCGGGTATGGAGGGTCCGTCGGTTCCCGCCGGAGCCGAGGACGGATCGAGTACGGAGAAGATCTCGACCTTCCCATGGTCCCTCTTCACCAAGTCGCCACGTAGGCGTATGCGCGTCGCCTTCACCTGCAACGTTTGTGGCCAGAGAACCACTCGTGCTATCAATCCCCATGCCTACACTGATGGCACTGTGTTTGTGCAGGTAATTCAATTCTCTTTCTGAAGCCTGTTTGGTTGCTGAGAAAGTCGAGTAAAAGAAACGAAAATAAAAGAAAATAGCTTCTCGTACATATAACATTGTGTTGATTTCTTTCCAAGGTTGAATTGGGCTCAGTTATTCATCGAAAAAAAAAATTGGGCTCAGTTGAATGGCTATTTTTCTTTACCTTACCCTTTTTTTTTGGGGGTTTAAATTATTAGTTGTTTGATTAAAAACAATGTAAAACTTGTTGGCAGTGTTGTGGGTGTAATATATTTCATAAGCTGGTGGATAATTTGAACCTGTTCCACGAGATGAAGTGTTATGTGAACCCAAGCTTCAATTATCGAGATCCTAAATGGGATGATGTTGGCTTCAAGTACCTTGATATAGATGATGAAGATGATAGAAATGACGTCTTCCAGATATAATGAGGTGATAATGATCGTACGGAGTGGTGTACATTCCTTTCCTTGTTCTTGGCAAATTTTTTTTCTGTCACATTTGTAAATGTTCTGTTTTCATATTGATAACTGTAATTAGTAAGTTTATGTTGGATTCATCAATTGAAATTGATAAAATGTAAAGCATGTAAACAATGTTTATTAATTTGCATAATTACTCTTAATGTTAATTATTGACTCTAATATGTTGTTTTTGAAGCCTCTGGAAACAGGGTTATCTCTAGATAGCGTTGGAGATTAAAATTTTGATACACAGATATAAGTTTGTTTGAAAATATGCTATTTTTTGGTTTTTTTGTTTTGTTTTGGGTCTAATCTTGAAGCTGCAGTTCATTTACTTGTGGTTATGGTCGTGGTTTTGCGTTTGTTGGGCATAGGCTGGGTGTGGATTTGGTCCCTCTAGACGAAATAGCCATTTAATAAACAATACAACCTACAAATTAGGAATTTAATTTGAAGAATGGCAAGTGCTTTGAGACTTATTTCTTCTTGGGAAGCATTCTTCTAGTGACTATCCAACTAAGAAAGGCGTGTAGCCCTAGTCTGACTGGATATTCATATAATGGTTGTTTCTTTGGAAGCCTAGTTTGGTCTGGCTATCTGTATGTGCAGCATGAAGTTAATCTACCAATTTTCTGCAAATACATATACTACAGGGTGGGAAGCTATGAATTGATCAGTTATTGTTGATGTCCTGCATGTTTGACTGGAGAAAAATGCTTGAGATGCTGTTATGATTGATCATGTGCTTGTCCATTCTGCATAATTTTGATTGGATAGTACAAGAAGAGAAATTTTCTTGATTGAAGAAAAGTGAGGTCCTTTGTTAAAGTTTTTTTTTTTTTTTTTTTTTTTTAATAGCTATTTGCAGCAATATGGAATCTGAGGATTGCTTGTTGTAACTTCGTTGAGTGATAAACTAGTAGACTGATTAATCTGTTTCATGATGGATGTTTAGAAAATGATTAGGGGCGCATGGTAGATGAGGATTAGTACTTATTAGGTATCTTGGAAGAATGCTTCCCAAGAATGTTACTAGCAATTGCCTTAGCCCAAGATTTTTGTGGCTACATCTTGTATCTTGGTCAACTAATTGAAAGTTGAATTAAGTGAAATTGCAATTATGTACACATCCTTATTTTGCAGCCATTGCTACAATGGTACTTTTCATATAATTAGAGCCTTCAAAGAGTGTTACTAGCAATTGCCTTAAGAGTTTGAGTTACTAGAGTCACAAGCAAGTCTGTAAACAGGGCTTGCACATAAGGGTGAGATTTACAGGTAAAATTCACATTCGTGTAGGAGACATGTTACACAACCATCTTTTTTTACAAATTGAATAGATCAACTATTAAATTTGTGGACTCATGTAGACCCTATAAAAATCAATGGTGGATTCTTTCATTCACTATAGAGATAGATGGTTGAAAAGGATTGATTCTATCATTTCTCTTCGTGTAGAAAAAGGGGGCATTATATTGCCATATTATTTACTTTGGGATCGTTTGCTTTTGTGGTCATTAGCTCTGCTCTTGATAGGCGGTGTTAGCACCAGAAGATGCAGCAATAACACCAGTTTTGTCTAGTAAATAGTTTCTTTCAGCCAAAAAAATCTGCCGCAGGAATGCTGCTTAGGCCACATATTTCCAAGGTTGAGATGGCAAGAGACAATTTAGATTTTTAAAGGAATCATCTATAGAAAAACAGTTGGTACACATTTTCAAAGCAGTGTAACAAAATTTAGTATTTTTATCATTCAACTTATGGTACAACTCTTTCTTATGAGACGGGTTTGAGATTATTTTATGACACTTTTAGAAATCGGATTGGAAAAAATTCTACAAATCCAGTTTGAAAGAAATAAATTTATGTAGTATTAGCCAATTTGACACCTATCATGTTTATTAAATGACCTGGTAGCCTATATAACACTTGTCACATTAGCAACTAAAATGTATATTCACATAAAATGCATATTTGTAAAAGCTGAAATTCGTCAAACATTTTTTTCATACGAAAAAAAAAGGGGCTATTTTAGAAGATTGGCCACCCACCAGTTAGGCGGAAAATTTTGTCAGGTACAGAAGAAAAACAACAACCATTGGCTGAATTACCACCTCACATCGAGGGAAATATCTGTGTCAAAAGGTTCCCAAGTAGGCACAAGGATCACATGGTCAAAGAGGGGCGCACTCGTAGAGATGCAAATAATGGTCGTTCGCGTAGAAAAAATAAAAATTGTTGTTCATTTTCCACCTCACATGAGAAATCTAAGCCGCGTGATTGGATAGCATCCAAGGCAGCCAATAGCGACAATCCTCGGTAGATAACCCATTTCTCTACCCATACACCGTAGCCATTCATTATCTAATCGCATATTCCTCCGCAAATCCACACCACACACGCTCAATCTCCATTCTTATCACCCTATAAAAAAAACAAGGCGTTCTCTCTTCTTCTGCTGATCATCCTCTCCAACTCGCAACAAAAACAAGACCAGAAAAAAGTTATCCATGGCTACTGTCACCTCTGCAGCTGTTGCCATCCCATCATTCACCGGCCTCAAGGCAGCCGGGGCAGCCAAAGTTAGCGCCATTGCTAAAGTGTCAGCTTCTCCAGTCCCAAGGCTTAGCGTCAAGGCTTCACTCAAGGATGTGGGTGTCGCCGTTGCGGCCACCGCCGCAAGCGCAATCCTTGCAAGCAATGCCATGGCCGTAGAGGTCTTGCTTGGTGCAAGCGACGGGTCGTTGGCTTTCGTTCCCAGCAACTTCAGCGTGAGCGCCGGAGAGAAGATAGTGTTCAAGAACAACGCCGGGTTCCCCCACAATGTTGTGTTCGACGAGGACGAGATTCCCGGCGGAGTAGATGCGGGGAAGATCTCCATGAGTGAGGAGGACCTCCTTAATGCCCCAGGAGAGACATATGCTGTGACCTTGACTGAAAAAGGCAGCTACTCGTTCTATTGTTCCCCTCACCAGGGAGCTGGTATGGTGGGAAAAGTTACCGTTAATTAAGTTTGTTTGTTTGTTTGTTTGAAAACTCTGTGAGGATCATCTCGTATTTCTCTCTTCTACTTTTTTTTTTTGGAAGGTTGTATGTAGAGCTTAAGTTATGAAGTAAAGGAACGAATGGGTGAAACTTATTTTTCATTTTCTTCATTTCAAATTGTAGAATTGTGGTGCACATGATCTAATTTGAGCATTTGAGTGCTTTTCATTTGATAATAATATATTTGCCTCGGATGGGATATCTCTACAATTGGGTCTCGAACAATTGCCTCTCCCTGCAATCGGGCATGCAATTGCTCACCTGCCTGAGCAGGGAACCTCTCGGGATTGCAAGATCCGAGCAGGAGAATTGTAAGGAATCCTTATCCATTTGCGTGCACCCAAGTAGATATGCTATGAATGATAATAATAAAGAATGTCACTTGGATTCTACCAAAATGATTACTTCACTGAAGCAAATATTGTGGATGGCTCCACCTGGGTTTCAACTTCAAGATGCATGACTCAGAACTTGGGCATAAATTCTAGCAGGATAGAAAGATAAATTTGCACAATTCCTCTAGATTAAGTTCTAACAAATTGCTTTATCTGTTTTTCTATAACAAAATTCATTAATTTAAGAATCTTTATTCCCAAAAAATAATGAATTGAATGGTACACCAGATTACACATTATACCTTGTACAGTGTTGGTAACTGATTACAAGCTAGCCTAAACTCAGTTGGAGAAGGCTCCTGTATTCTGTCTTTTTTGACCCCTCTTTTATGTCAAAATGAAAGCACATCAAGTTATGAACAAGAAAATTGGTGAACCCTATGTAGTTAGAGCATCAGGAAGGGTGGTGCGGTATCCAAGCACCTTACCGCCAACATCTGGGAAAGTCTCGTGTCCAGGCAAGGGGCCTACCTTTCCATTGGCATCCACCTGAACAGGGTATTTAAGGATGTGCCCCTGCAATGGTGTAAACTCCTCCGCCGTGTACTTCCTCCAGTTATCTTCAGCAACCTTGTTCACACTATTAACGCAAACCAAATTTTCAGGCTCCTTGAAGCAGTCATCTAACATCCCCAAATGTTCTGCCCACAGAGACATTCTATACCCATATACCTGGAGACGTATCGATCAAATCTGTCAGTTTAGCAATCATGAACTTCTTTTATCCAAATCAAAGGCAACCAATGACAAACATTTTCTATGAGAGTGAGTTCTATTCAGACTATGAGCATACCATTATATTATGCCAATGTTATATTGGTCAATTAGACTGAGTCTTGTTTTCCCTAGACTTGTAATTGTAAATGTATGCATCGAAATGTTGAATGCTGAATTAAACCGACACATTACATTTTTCGGGCCAAGTCTGGGACATCCACCAAAACTTGCTATTCTTGCAACAGAAAATACAATAAGGTACATCCAAGCTCTGAAAGAATATGCAAACCTGGCCATGTGGATGGCGCTTCTTCTTGCCCCAGGTGTGATGGGGCTGATATGCACCCATGGCTATCTCAGTGTCTCTTGAACCAGCCATAGATCGTTGATTAATGTTGGCAGACCCTAATATCACATACTCGTCATCTACAATCATTCCCTTGGCGTGTACATAGACCATGAACCGTTGAAACTTTTGTGAAGCAGAAACCTGGAAGTTGGTCATGCAAAAAACTTAATTTCATAATTTTTTGCATAGTATAGAAAAATATTACCTCCAAATTCACTCACAGGATTCCATTGATGGATTGAGCTAGTGCTCATCCTCAATCATTCATATAGGATATACTCTCTCCCTCTCTCTCTCTCTCTCTCTCTCTCTATATATATATATATATATGTGTGTGTGTGTGTGTGTGTACACACAAAGAAAAAGTGCAATGTTAGGTTCTAATAATTTTCATAGTTATAAATCGATGGTTTTTATTAAAACAATGGAAATAACTTTCAGAGAGTATGATTACCGCATCTCCGTTCTTGGAACATTGATTAGGTGAACCTGATGCTTCCTTTGGCAGTTCTTCCCGATTACCAAGACAGTAAAAATTTAGGTAATCTTGGGGATGTGAACTCTCAAGATGCATGGATTTCAACTCTTCTGCTATGATTTCATACATCATTTGCATTGTCTGCCCCTGAGAAAAGCGAAAGAGCAAGATTACTAATATAATATGGCATTTAGTCATATCAATTACAATTAATCTTACCAGTAAAATAAGTCACATTTTCTCCCATATAAATAAATAGTTGTGATCACCATGCCCACTTGATTTAACATATTGGGACAAACATGCCAAGTTAGATATGCATGAAGAGAAGAGGTAATTATACAAATGCTTTTCGAAAGCACATCTAGAAAATCATGAAGAGATACCATCCTGGACATGATTTGACCATGTTTACCCAGGCACATGATCCTGTTATTAAACAAGATTGAAGTTGACGTATGTTAACCAATAAAAAACAAGCTTATTGGCATCTCCTTTACCAACCTTTTAATGTTTGTAAATTGCCCATTTATTAATTTCTTTGTAATTAATAAATTGAAATATTGCATGCATTACCTGCCAAAAGAGAATTTCTTGCACGGAGGCAGATGAAGGGGCACCCTCGGGCCACATTGGTATGACAATATACACTGCAAATCTCTCATTTGCTCTTATCTTACTTGCAATCTTTAATGCCAGCTCCATTGGAATTAGATTATCAGCACCTGATCCAACCGAAAAGGGAGACGACTTTGAGGAAAAGTTTGATGAATAAGATGTAGTCCAGCAGAATGTTCATGACAAAAATTCTTAGGTAAATGTGATCACTAAGTAAATAATCACGACAGCTTAAATTTAATAAGGACAATGTCAGCCAAAATGTTTCTGTAATTCAGGAAGCAGTTATTGCATGTACAATGTGTAAATGGAAAACAATTTATGCAACGCACAATATATAAATTCTGTTACATAAGAATTGTTATAAAATGTAAACAATACAAACAGTTGTATCTAGTTTCAAGTACAAAATGATATGCTAATTTGAACTTCACAAACACAAACAAAAAGTGTTTACAGCAGAGAAAGTTGACTTTGGGCAATGTAAATTTGTATGAAGATGTGTTCATTGTACTAGTTTTGGAGATGGATCTATGACCTGCTTCTTTGTAGGATGGCCACGCATACGATGATCCAAGAAAATATTGATTCTCAATATATATAAAATGTTGGGCCGATCTGATCGCCTGGATGTATGCTGTTTGAATGCTCTTGTCTATAACCAAACTTTTTGCACAAACAAGATTCTGCAACAAAAGCAAACACCAGAGAACTATTCAATCATAAATATAAAAATCTCAAATTCCATGAAGCATGCCACTATAATCATTTTACACTAAAAGTGATGCATCTAGAGTCTATTTTGTGAACTACAGTTTTAACCCAGAAAAATAGTACACCTGAGCTTCAGCTTCATGAACATTTTTTGGAAATCCTTTCAAAGACCCTGAATCAATTGAGCGGAAAACCTGTCAAATTCAGAATAAACGGCTAAGACTAAGTAGAACTGAATGAGAGTCAATAAATTAAATAAGCTTCACTTTAGGAAGTGCAGACTAGGTAACCTGAACATGCCAATTTTCAGGATCATCTGCATTGGAAACCCATAATGCAGGGTCGCCATTTGGAATTGATGGGGAAGGACTGAGTATCCACGAGATGCGTTCTATTTTTATCAACGCGTCATCATGCCAACGAGATACCCTTTTGAACCGCAGCCCCAACTCTGACCACTTTGTGGCTTTTCTCCAACGCTGCTCAAAATTAGTGAGCACATCATAAGCAGCCGGACCTTCAATTTTGCAATGTAAATCATGCCATGGTTGCCTTGGACCTTTAGTTCCTGCCTATTATTTAAAAAAGAAAGGAAGAAGAAAGATCATTCAATATGTAAGTTACCAAGAACAAATATGCAGCGCCAAGACGTGAAATCACAACTGACTATAAGGTGGCATTTTCTATATCTGTACATACATCTATATCCTAAGATGATCAATTCACCTATAATGTAATAGGAAGAAACACAAAAATTATCCCGTTATTATTGAAACAAAATAAAATTTCCAGGGATATAAATACTCACAGGAATTGTTGGATTATGATAATCACCCTCATATATAGTGTCAAGATCACGAAACAGTCGATGCTCTGGTGTATCATAGCGGCCGTCACAAAGGTCCAAGCCTCCTATAAAAGAAGTTATCTTCCTGTTATTTCCAGACGCTTGAGTGTCCACAATCACACATTTCTGATGATGTGTAAAAAGGGTTCCAACAACCTGAAAGGCGGAAGCCACAAGATAATTGTCAGCAATTTGTTCAATCATCAAGCTGAAAATTAAAAATCAGGCTTCATATACTTCTAATTTGCAACAAACTAATATAACAAAACAACAAAGACTCTGTATTCTTTTGTGCTTATAATTGCCTAAATTTGCAGATATAGGAAGAAAATTAATAACAAAGTAATCATATATGATTGCAACAATTACTAAACCATGCCTGCTGTTTGAAAATGCTAAGCTTACTGCTGGCATATCGCGGTGATAGCACACATGAAACGGAAGAGTGCTTGAAAAACTTTCGAGTTTCTTCGTCATGAGTTTGCATCACTCCAGCCTGCATTAAAAACGTTAAATTATTAATTATACGGTTAAAAGTTGAAAAAGACCCAACAAAAAAAGCATTATTTTAGCTTTCCCCCAATAAGTACTTTTCCAAATTTTTTTATCCAAATAACTTTTTATGTATTAAAAAATATGTACTAAATTTTGGGGGAAACTAGAATTGAAAGAAGAGCGTGGATAGCGATTGAAAGGGGAAGTTGATACGTACAGTGTTGATAAAGAATTTGCTGTGGGAAGTCTTATCGTCCCAAACCAAGAGCAGAACCCTGACGCCTTCCTGAGACTTGTATTTGAGCAAATCCCCCAAACTCAAATTCCCACCATTCGGCAACGGCCTCCTCGGCTCTCTCACAAGCTTCACCTTGTGGAAAATGGACCACCCAACTATGTACACCAAGTGGTGCGCCTCCAATATCGCCTCGCATATGTCCTCCCAGCACGTGCCGTGCTCGAACGCTTTCCCGCCGTCCAACTCTATCTCCGGCAATAGCGACTCCGGCACGTGCGCGTCCTGGTACAGCGTCACCGACCCCCCTCGCCGAACCGGAAAGTAACAGTTTCGGACTCCGAAATGGTCCGGATCTGCCGCGATGCCGTACCGGTACAAAGGATTCTCCTCGCATTTCGTAAAGCTCATCTCAATTCGGACGGCGGCGTCGGGCTTCGGCGGTTTCCCTAGCGAGCCGATTATCGGAAACCAGTCGTTGATTGTCTCGCCGGAAGCGATTCGGTGAGCCGAGACGGAGGCGATTCCGATCAGATCGGCGCCGAAAACGTCGTTGTCCTTCACGTAGAACTCCACGTGGGAGACCGGGTGGGCAAGGGGGATCTCGAAGTGCTCGTTCCAGACGGGGCTTTGAGAGTTGGATATGACGCGTGTACGAGCCACGGTAGCTCCGGCGAGGCAGACTGTGACGTAAGGGTCGCTGGTAATGATCTTACCGTGCCTCTGCTGCTGCTGCTGCTGCTGCTCCTTGTTCTTGTCAAAGAACGGTGCGCCGCAGGAGCTGAATGCGACGAAGCATAGGCGGAGGCGCTCCGAGACCAAATCCATGTTCGGCAAGCAACGCGCCTCGATGATTTTCAGATCGAGGTCGCCGTGAAGGTACACCGGCACGTCTGATTTAACTTCGGCCATTGAAGCTGGCTGAGAGAGACTCTAGAGGGCGCCTGATATTGCGACCAGGTAGGTAAGTGACGGTTGGCAATCACCGGAGGAATCGGTTCATTTTTTTTTTTTTTTTTCCTTTCGGTTTCTCCGGCAAAGCCAACGGTGAAACCGAAGGCGGTGAGGTGCGAGATGAGTGAGGAAAGAGAAGGAGATCGAGAGGGGAAACGGCTAAAGTGAGGGGGTTGGTGTGGCATGCTAAATAAGTAATGAACACGTGGAGAGCAGTTAAACTAATCAGGGAAGCGCACTTTACGTAAAAGGGGTTCGTGGGGCTCTCCATCCTGATCCCCTTAAAAAGATAAACGGTATGTACTTGTACCTCTAGCGTTACCTTTTTGAAGAATCTTTTTTTTTTTTTTTTTTTTGTAGGTTACCTGTTTGAAGAAATTACTCGCTCTCCTAAATTTTACCGAAAATTCAGAAAAAAAAAAGAAAAAAAAAGAGAGTTTGAAATTTTGGCGACTGCTTATTGATCTTTGGCCTAACCTTCTATTTTGATCAAAAAATATCATAAACATATAAAAAGGAAAAGGTTGGGAAATGACGTAATGCACATGTAATAAATTCTCTTTAATCCGACTTCAAATGGAGAAAATCCTATTCCGGATAAGTGGTGCTATAAAAGGAACCAAATCTCGTATGGAAAGGAAATTGAGTTAAAAAGTACTAGTCTATTCGTATTGTGGTTGAAAATAGATTTTTTTTTTTTTTTTTTAACTTTTTTTAATTTTTTTATTTGAAATCATATCATATTAGATTTGGTAGATAAAAGTGGAATATTCAAAGGTGGGACACAAATTTATTTTAAATTGATTTGGATGAAATTTTCTTTAAACTACTCTGATAAGTGATATGTATCATTCAATATAGGGGTGCTCAAACGATGGTTATTTTATAACCAGCTGTTAGCGGTTATTCAATCTAATAATCGGTGGTTTTATAACCACTTTTTTATATGGCTTTTTGGATTTTATAAGTGTTTTGGGCCTTTACTTGGCCTATTTTTTAGACTTATTTTATGGAATTCGACTATTTTATGGGCCTATTTTAAGGGTTTAAGGCCAAAATGTTTCAAAAAAATATTAAAAAAAAAATGCTGGCCAGCCCAAAACATCACATACCACATTATGTATTTCATATACACTCATAAATAGCCCAAATCCATTAATCCAAATACAAATGAAAAAATTAATATATTTTATTAATATAAAATATTTAATATATATATTTATACTATCATATATAAATAAAGGCGGTTAGCGGTTATAACCGCCTTGACCTATCCCTTAAAACTGCTAACCGCAACCGCCCTAGGCAGTTAGCAGTTTTTAATAACCGCCTACCAAAGCGGTTAGCGGGCAGCAGCCCTAATTCAACATGTTTGGGTTTCTTCAAAATCAATGTTTGGGTTCGTAGGTTAGTAGAATGATAATAAATGACGGTTAAAAATATTTTAAAAAATGTGTGAGAGATGACACTTGATACTTATTAAACTAGGTTTGAGGAAATTTCTTCAAATGAAAAAAATTTTGTTCTAAAAAATAGAGTAATACTATACATCACTTCCACGTAGGGGTAGAACTAGGATTTGTAGTGTGGGGGGCTGAAATTTTTTTCTTTTTGGTTGAGGAAATAGATACATATAATTTCTTTATATGTGTTTGTGCATGTTTATATAAAATAAAGCACATAAGTCTTACATTTAAATCTCATGTCATCGCAAATACACAATAGTATAAACAACTAGCAAATTAATAGCTTAGGGAAGAAAAAAAAATAGCAAAATAGAATAAACACAATCTATAGGGTCCAAGAAAAAGGTATCTTTGAGTGTGAACTTTTTTTCCTAACAATCACCCGTAGCCTCAAATAACAACAATGCTAAGAGACAAGAGTTGAGCCAAGCAATTTTGCAATTATCAATTATTAAACCATTTAACTTGTGATGCCAAAACAAATATTGTAAACCTAAATGACTCAAAATAACCACTCAAAAAACTGATTGCTGATTGAAAGCCACTCAAAAAACCAAAACCATTCAACTTTGTCTTTCACATATTCAATGAGAGTCTCAAATCAAATTAAGTTTTTGATTATAAATGAACTGGAATATAGAAGGAAACTAAATGAATTGAGTATTTTAAGTGTTTTTATGTTGAAAGGGGGGGCAAAATTAAAATAATAATAATAAAAAATTAAAAAAAATTAGAAGGGGACACAAGTAAATTTTTTTTGGGGGGCAAAACTAAACAAAATAATTAAAAGGGACACAAATATTATTTTGGGGGGTTGGGGGGTTAAACTGAAAAAAGAATTAAAAAAGGACAAATAATATTTTGGGGGGACAAATATATGACTTCTGGGGAGACAAGTTTATAAAATTGGTATATTTGAAGGACATTTATGAAAATTTGTAAAATTTTGGGGGGACGAAGCGTGGGTCCGCCTCTGCTTCCATGCCCATTTCTTTCCATTATCTAAAGGTTATGTGGCGTGGTCTTTCCTAACATTTAGTGTAAGAAGAGAATGCTATATATAATATTTTTATTTCATTACTATTTCACAAAACTAATTTGAGAGAGTATTTTTTTGTTAATTATTTTTGTTTTTATAGTTGATACTTTTAATTTTGTGCTAAAAAGCAAACACATATACCCACACTCGTGGTTTCTAACATTACCTTCACGGAAATGTATCTCGTAGAATATTTTAAGAAATCTTAGGGTCTAAGTCAAGCATAGAGAAAGCATATGATAGGAGCCAAAATCCTAAAATGGCTTCCACGATGGCAAGCAGACTTTGTGGCGGCTATTTGGGAGAACATGGTGGAGGTCAATGGGTATTGGGTAAGGTGGCGGACAACATAGGATTGAGGTGAACGTCGCTGAACAGTTAACATGAAGGGACCGTTGTCATTCTTGTGAAGCACGTGATGATGATGACGTTCTGTACTTTTGATAGCGTTCATAATTATTCATTGGAAAGCGGATTGGGTTTTCATCGCGGCATGAAAAATGTGTATCTGGGTCCGGATCTCCGATGCCGGATTCCGAGGAATTCCCTCGTCTTATAAGAATAGTTTCAAATATCGGGTTGAGCAACATGAACCACTCGGAATCCTCTCAGGATTGCAAAGAATTCTAACAATCTAGGAAAGAAGATGATAGGAGACCCATGCATCAAGCCGCAGATCTTACCATTGATCAGTAATATAATATTTAGAATTGTAAAAATTGACTGTCTTTAAAAATCTTTATATAATATTTAGAATTGTTTGAATCATTAGACGCATTTTTTTTTTTTTTCTATTTATTTTCGCCATGTAGCTTCAACTTGTGTCACGAACTTTTCCTCAACAAAAGGAGCAAAGTCAACTATTCCCGTTGTTGTCGAAAAACCAACACGACTAAGAAAAATAAGATGGCGCAACTCGCAAGTAAGATATCTTTTAAAGACCAACACGAAAAACCAACACGACTAAGTAAAATAAGATAGAAAACTAATTACTCCAACTACTGAGTCACCAAACAATAGCCTAGTCATCTTTTATTTTTCTAATTGAGGTGGGAAACTTATTACAATTGGGTTTTTCTTACTCTTAATCTGAATGGAAGAGAGAATTTAAAATCCTATAAAAATACTTCCAAACACAAGGTGAAAGCCCAGTCATTTTGGGAACAAAATTACTGCATTAAGGTAAAGACTGCTACTAAGGGGCACTAAAGGGTTTATTAAAAGTCTCTTATAAACTAATATGATAATTCAGGTAGCACTTACCATGTTAATCATTAAACAATCAAATATACCTATCAAATTTTGTTAACTTTTTTCACTCGTGCAGCACACATGTGGACTAACATGTGAGTTTGTAAGAAAATTATAGTAAACCTATATTCTAAGGCAAACAAGTAACCACACCCATATAGCATATGCAAAAGCCATGGACCAATTGCAAAAAACACACAAAGATATGGCAATAAACAGATGGGGCAGAAAATTTTCAGTACCATAAAGCTGTAAGCCATCCAATGCATTACTCGATTGACGCAGGAAGTGTCAAAAACATGTTGCATGTCCTGATGTCCTAAAAATATCAACAATCAAGGCTTTTTACCATTGATGTGCTTTTCAAAAAGAGGCTCCGGCGTGCAGTTTCCCACCTCCCAATGCGAAACGGCTTGGAATAATTTACAGCTGCTCATAATTACCAGGGCAAGATGATTGTTGCAACTTGAAAGTTCTACATTTCTCCCCAATAGGTGTATATACAAAAGAAAGGACTTAGAAAACAAGGGGAATGCTTCCAGTTTGAAGCATTGGCATCGTTGAAAATTAGGCCTCTGCATAGTTGCCATTGCTGCCTCTGTGACTGGATATGGGAGGAGCCGCCCTTATCATCATGCTTTGAACAAAGGCAATCATCTATACATAAAAGAATTCTCTTAAAAATCAAGTCAAAAAATGCACAAAAGGTGAACAATAACGTACAATACGGATTATGTATAGAAATATTTAAGTGAATAAGCAAAATACAAAGGTAAGGAGCTTAAAATTGACAAAATTATAGTTCATTATATGGAAACTTTATCAGATTGGGCTTAAAATTATTTGGATTCTGAAATGAAATTGGGCTTTGCAAGAGCACTTTGCAGTTAAATCCGGGGTGCTTTCATGACCTTCTACAAGATCTCATTCATGTAATTAATTAGTGCCAAAGTAATATTGGATTCATCTGAATCATAATCCATATACCACCTTAAGCATCGTTTTGTGATTCATTTTCTTTTGTCCCATAAAAAAGAGTAAGGCGGTTTAGACTGATAAACGGTCACATCTAACCAACATACAGCGGTCAATGCATTCACGCACAGATTCATTCATTAGACTAGCAATCTGTGTATGGGTGTAAAATCATAAATCTTAATTCATTAGACTAGCAAATGCAAAAAGAATGAATTGAAGGTCTTTGCTGTCAAAGAAGACAAAGCACTCTGATAATGACTACAAGCAAACCCTAAATATGTATCTTCATCATAATGTAAAATCTCTTACTGAGGCAAATCCGATGCACATAATACTGAATCCAGGGAAATTGAAGGGTGCCCGATCAGAGAGGAATAAAGCTGGAAGAACAATTTAACCTTGTCAATTTTAATAATCTTCTGGGTATAAAGACTAACTTAAATTTCCAATCACCTGTTAGAGGAGAGAAAGCTAGGGGAGAAACAACATTGGCAAAGGAACATATGCCCGAAATGCACCCTTGAGCCATTCCCTAAAACAGAAGGGAACAAAAAGAAAAGAAAAGAAAAAAGATTAGTCAGATGTAAAAAGCAGAATCAGTGCCAAAAAGATTTCATCTGCTGTAAACAAGATACTAATTATAGTGCATACAGACTGCAGAATTATATTTTCAACTTTTTTTTTTCTCTTTTTTTTTTTTTTGTTTCAATTTGACTAGAAGAAAAACAATTGACATGCATTTTTTATTGAGATCAAAATAGGTGTTAACATCTTGACATCAGCATTCAGTCAAACTGATGCAAATCAACCAAAATATCGGATTGCCCAGAAAAAATTAAAATATTGGAGTAACTCTTCAAGAAACTTACCTGTTCGCAGGACCCAACTTGTTTAGAAACAATGCTCCTCATCTGCACATTTTAAGAGAATTTATTTAACAGACTCTATCCAAGCAAATGTTATAGATTGAAACTAGAAAATGAAGACTCACACATGGATGTGAGAAAACAAACAATATGGAGAACATAGCAGCGACATAGGGGACCTATCAGCATTCAAAATGTCAGTCATTCTACAACACAACCAAATTCAGATAAAGCATGTACCAGATACAGTTTAAAACAAAAAATTAATTAATCTTTGAACAGATTATGGGACGTGTAAAAAGGAAGAAACTTGTATTGGCCAGAGAAGTTGCAAAGAAGTACCCAGAAGGACCACGCAATGCTGTAAAGAAACATCTGCATTCAAGGCCATAAATTGTAAAATGAGAACTTGATATACAAGCTACAATTATCTTTTACTTATGTGTGAGTAGGCGACAATCAACTATCGACAGAAGTACTTATGCTCAAGTCATTGCGGCATGTAGGGGAATTATGACAGAGAGACAAGGTGCTTACATGTGCACAGCCAAAAAAGAGCCCTATTGAAAGCAACTTCTCCTCTCCTAGAGCAGGAACCAATTTAGGCATGAGAAGCAGCTGCATAATTGCTTGATTTTTAGATTTTAGAAAAGAAAAAAAAAAAAAAAAAAAAAAAGGAATGCAAATGACAACTAAACAAACCAATCTCTTACACACCTGTGATATTGTCCCTGCAATCCCAGAAATGACCATTAAGTCAGCAAACTGATTCTTGTTAAAGTGAAACCTGGCCTTTAAGTAATACTGCAAAGGAAATAATATCTTTAAGCTTGTAAATTTCAAGCAATAAGCTCAACAAAATAGTAATCAATGCATACTGGAACCACTGCAAAATGAAATGCAAACAAGATGACAGAACTTGAATTGGCTACTTCTAATACAAAAAGCTACCAAAAGTTCACTAGTTTCGAGTCACTAAAACCTGCATAACTATATGAAACGTGTTAAATCACGAATTATCTCAAAATGTAAAACTGATAAAAAATGGTAAATTTAGTCATTTAATTAAACTTTATCACTCTCCTCGTATGTGGGCTCAAATTCTCACTCTACAAGCGGACCAAACATTTGAAATATTTAACTAAAATAGGGAGAAAATTATGAAGTCAGGTTTCATGTCTAGGGCCTTCGCTATAATACTATGTTTACTCACCAGTTATCCCAAAAACTTAAGCTCAAAAGCTGAATTTAATCTAATTCACGGAATTAGAGAAGTAAAGTACCATGATAGAAGCATGAAGGCCAACATCTGCAAGATTGCTGAAAAACGCAACAATTGCAGCTTGGGAAAATGTTGAGCTGCAAATTGACTAAATATAATTAGTTCAAATAGCAACAATGTATAAGGTAATTTATTTTCAAGGAATATTAGTTTCTTTCTGAGAATCAAAAAATTAAAATTCACGGACCTAGTCTTCAGCAAGCAGACCATATCGTCCAAAGAAGGCATTCTTTTGAATATCTGCGTACCGTTACTATTCCTAGTTGGTTCTCCATCCGGTTTAGTGATATACAGTTTCTCCTCTGAGATTATTGGAACTGTTAGAGCGTCGTCTAAGATCGAATCAGGGAGGAAAACCTTCATGTACACCGCAGCAATGACCGCCACGGCCGCCGCAACCTAACGACAAGTCGTCTAATATAATTTTAAGGGCCTATTGTATAAATTACACGATTAATTAAGCTAATTCATTTACAGAGAAAGAAAGAGAACCTGGAAAGTAGAGGAAGTGGAGATAAAACGAGTGGATAGGGTTCCGCAGACGAATGCGGAGGATCCGATCCCCGATAAAACTCCAAACGCCGATGCTCGTTGCCCTTCCGGAACATTATCTGCCTGCAAACAAAATTCAAAACGACTTCGTATTTAAATATTTGAAGCTACACAACACACAACTACACAAGTGACAAGACGATGTGGAGGGAAAGTGAAATCAACCGTTAAATTAGGGCACAAAAAATATGGGCCGAAACGGGCTGTTCTTATATTTGTTGGGCCTTTCAAACTGCGTCTGGGTCTAACATAATCAAAATTGAGCGAGACTCGAAAGAAAGGCTACACACATTGTTATTTTTTATATTTTAAGTGTAAGTTATTTAATGTGACGGTAAAAATTATGTAAATTTTTTTTGAAAGGGTAAAAATTATGTAATTGAGAGAAAGATTTTTACCACATAAGCAAGGGCAAGGCACTGAACGCTTCCTTCACAAACCATTGCAGTGAGGGTCTTGAGGACGTAGTACACAAAGAAGAAATTCCTCTCCCTGCTGTACGCCAATATGCCTGTAAACCAAATTCTATCATTTTAATTCCAATATTCTCGCATCTTATTTGGATTAAAGTAAGATTCAGCATTAGTGGTCTTTGTGGTTTCACACCCGGAAGTCATTTCCCGAATAAATCATTGTCATCATTATCTTATTACGTTGACGTGTAAGTGTCAATCAGTTCTTTGATCAATTTTGTCAAAAAAATAATAATAATAATTAGTACTACCACGTCAGCACGATAAATATTAGTAGGACAAAAAGTATAGTTTTAACATTAATCTTTTTACAATAAAGTTTTTTCTCTAAAACTAACATGTAACAATAATTACGTGCTCTAAGAATAGATGTTAATATGATGAATTTGGCCGGAAACCTCTATCCTTTTAATTTATAACTAAAATAAAAAGAAAATATGATATAATTTTGCCAAACCTCAGTTAGTCTGTTTTTCTTTTTTCTAGCTAATGTTTCAATTTCATAAAATATTGACCGACACGTGAGTTTGTAAAAAAATTGAAGCAAAGCGGTAGTACTCCAACTATTTTTTCCATATATATATAATAAGAAGTTAGCATATGTCAATTAGAAAAAAAAAAGAAGTTAGCATATGTCTGATTGCAACCTTAAACGCCAATTGGACAATCCAACTGGAAGATACCAAATTAAAAGAAAACATCTACGCAAGCGACTTATGGTCTCAAGGGGACCTACATCGATCATCTCTTTACCTCCGATTTGTGGAAATAAAGAAAAGGGGAAAAAAATAAAGATAAAGATCGGATTTATCAATTTTATTCTCCTTCTTTCTTTCTTGTTTTTTCAAAGAGTAAGGTGCTTTTTTTTTTTTTTTTTTTTGACTTCATGGTCTTATAAAGCTTAAAATATTGTTCGAAATCAGCTTTGGCGGATTCTACATCTCAAATGGTGGGGTGTCCTAAGCATATATACTTTTGAAATTAATGTCAGTAATTATAGTTATTAATTATTCTTTCGAAAATGTTTGGCTGTTGGAGACTACTCATGAGTACTTATATAGAAATTGACTTAATATATATATAGACTTACAAAACAACGATTTTTATTTTTTGGGCTCCCCCTGTGTGATTGGGTTTCAGCCAGCAAAACAAATCCTAGTCCATTTATAGGAGGACAAAATAAAAGTAGATATAAATAATGCAAACATACTCAGGGGAATAATGGTGAGACCCAAAGGGACTGCCAGCAAAGCTTTCCGACCATACTTGTCCGAGAGATTTCCAACCAGAGGCATCGTCACTAGTGTTCCCAGCCCTATGATCTGCATAAATCACACGTGCTTATTTTGGTTATAAACAAGTAAGTAAACCTCCATCAATGCTTGTTGGTAAGCTTTCCAACTCTAGGACAAGCACAAGGAACTGCTATTTCCACAAAAGTTTGAACAAAATTGTGTTGAATTGAAGTATTATTTCTTCACCTTGTACTATTATAATTGAAGTACATGGATAAGAGTGGCATGTGATCACTTTGTGTACCAAATAACTATTATTGATGCAGAAACCTAATCATCACAAACAATAACCCCAAAGTCCATAATTTAGTCAATCAAATAAGTCAGAATGGACAATGATAGAAATAAAAAATAAAAATAAAAGATTTCATTTTTTTCATTTTTTAGGTAAATAAAATACATACGTTATATTACTAGCTCGGCCTAAAAATCTGTGTCTGTGTTGAGAGTTTATATGGGAGCCTATTATCCGAATATCGAATGGGTTGTCCTAAAAAGGTTAGAACAGATAAGTTTGGTTTGTTAGTAATTCAAATAATAAAATTACTCGGAATTTTTTAGATTGTGGGACTTATTTATCCCATACAATTTAAGGTTTGGAATTTAACATAGGTAAATCCTACAGCCCCATCTCTAGGGTGCAATTCGAATAATCCCAATTCAAGGAGAAGTGGATTAGGATTGTAGGCATAGAAGACCAAATGACTTCTTGTGATTCGTTGTTTATGAAATATATATAAATATATAATCAGACAAATCAAATAGCAAGTTAGTGAATATATGATAAAATTAGATAATCCGGGTTATAGTGGGAAAGAGGAAGTATGCGCACGAAACGCATTTACAGTTCATGGCCGACTAAAAAATGTGATCGTGGGTCCTCGAGTACGGCATAACATTCCCCGTTGAACTGATGAGAGAGAGATTTTCATGAGGAATGCCTTGGCCGGCCTTTTTCTTTTTCTTTTTCTTTTTCCTTGTGATAATGAAGGATGGAAAACAGGAAAAACTAGCTAGAGGGAGAAAGCAATATTTGTTGGGAAGAAATTAAGAAAAGAAAATACCGCCTGTTGAAATCCGGTGAGGTAAATGGCTAGTGAGCACTTGTCTTTTCCGGGACAAAGAGCCAACATGGTAACATCGGTGATAGCTGGGATCACCATGAACGTGGCGAAGTTGTAGAGAAATACTGTAACCAAGAGGTGCCTCAACCCCATCATCATCGATCCCTTTGCCTCCCTCCAAGCTTTTCAACAAATTTAAAACCACAACCATCACCGACTGA
>NC_081548.1:24115281-24174264 GCF_901000735.1 Corylus avellana | reverse complement strand
TATGTCTGATTGCAACCTTAAACGCCAATTGGACAATCCAACTGGAAGATACCAAATTAAAAGAAAACATCTACGCAAGCGACTTATGGTCTCAAGGGGACCTACATCGATCATCTCTTTACCTCCGATTTGTGGAAATAAAGAAAAGGGGAAAAAAATAAAGATAAAGATCGGATTTATCAATTTTATTCTCCTTCTTTCTTTCTTGTTTTTTCAAAGAGTAAAGTGAATTTTTTTTTTTTTTTTTTTTTGACTTCATGGTCTTATAAAGCTTAAAATATTGTTCGAAATCAGCTTTGGCGGATTCTACATCTCAAATGGTGGGGTGTCCTAAGCATATATACTTTTGAAATTAATGTCAGTAATTATAGTTATTAATTATTCTTTCGAAAATGTTTGGCTGTTGGAGACTACTCATGAGTACTTATATAGAAATTGACTTAATATATATATAGACTTACAAAACAACGATTTTTATTTTTTGGGCTCCCCCTGTGTGATTGGGTTTCAGCCAGCAAAACAAATCCTAGTCCATTTATAGGAGGACAAAATAAAAGTAGATATAAATAATGCAAACATACTCAGGGGAATAATGGTGAGACCCAAAGGGACTGCCAGCAAAGCTTTCCGACCATACTTGTCCGAGAGATTTCCAACCAGAGGCATCGTCACTAGTGTTCCCAGCCCTATGATCTGCATAAATCACACGTGCTTATTTTGGTTATAAACAAGTAAGTAAACCTCCATCAATGCTTGTTGGTAAGCTTTCCAACTCTAGGACAAGCACAAGGAACTGCTATTTCCACAAAAGTTTGAACAAAATTGTGTTGAATTGAAGTATTATTTCTTCACCTTGTACTATTATAATTGAAGTACATGGATAAGTGTGGCATGTGATCACTTTGTGTACCAAATAACTATTATTGATGCAGAAACCTAATCATCACAAACAATAACCCCAAAGTCCATAATTTAGTCAATCAAATAAGTCAGAATGGACAATGATAGAAATAAAAAATAAAAATAAAAGATTTCCTTTTTTTCATTTTCTAGGTAAATAAAATGCATACGTTATATTACTAGCTCGGCCTAAAAATCTGTGTTGAGAGTTTATATGGGAGCCTATTATCCGAATATCGAATGGGTTGTCCTAAAAAGGTTAGAACAGATAAGTTTGGTTTGTTAGTAATTCAAATAATAAAATTACTCGGAATTTTTTAGATTGTGGGACTTATTTATCCCATACAATTTAAGGTTTGGAATTTAACATAGGTAAATCCTACAGCCCCATCTCTAGGGTGCAATTCGAATAATCCCAATTCAAGGAGAAGTGGATTAGGATTGTAGGCATAGAAGACCAAATGACTTCTTGTGATTCGTTGTTTATGAAATATATATAAATATATAATCAGACAAATCAAATAGCAAGTTAGTGAATATATGATAAAATTAGATAATCCGGGTTATAGTGGGAAAGAGGAAGTATGCGCACGAAACGCATTTACAGTTCATGGCCGACTAAAAAATGTGATCGTGGGTCCTCGAGTACGGCATAACATTCCCCGTTGAACTGATGAGAGAGAGATTTTCATGAGGAATGCCTTGGCCGGCCTTTTTCTTTTTCTTTTTCTTTTTCCTTGTGATAATGAAGGATGGAAAACAGGAAAAACTAGCTAGAGGGAGAAAGCAATATTTGTTGGGAAGAAATTAAGAAAAGAAAATACCGCCTGTTGAAATCCGGTGAGGTAAATGGCTAGTGAGCACTTGTCTTTTCCGGGACAAAGAGCCAACATGGTAACATCGGTGATAGCTGGGATCACCATGAACGTGGCGAAGTTGTAGAGAAATACTGTAACCAAGAGGTGCCTCAACCCCATCATCATCGATCCCTTTGCCTCCCTCCAAGCTTTTCAACAAATTTAAAACCACAACCATCACCGACTGATGACCGGCCACCGGCCTCTTAAAGGCTTTAATTAAGCTACGAGTCACTTAAAAGCTAGCTATTAAAGAAAGTGTTGAGACTAATTAAATTAAGTGCGTCTTTTATTTTATATATATATGATATATAACCCAAGAAAAGGTGCTGAGTTAATTTAAAACTTTGGACTATACGTGTCGTCTAAGTTTGCTTGTGGATCCATGCATGTTTCAGTTTTCTCACTGTAAAATTGATGGAGTGACAACATGAGGTTGAGTAAGACTGTGGCAGAAGCCATAGATGGAAATTATGGAACTCGAATGAGGTTGACATGCAATTTTTTATCCAGAGGCTTTGAAGTTTGACATTAGTTTAGCAATTTTAAAACTTGTAATTGAAAAATAATAATTTTAAAATGCAGTTAATAAAAACATAATTTATTTTTTACTATTAATCAAAACATAATTAAAATTTACGGTTTGAAAATTTTACTTTTAAAATCGCATTCCTTTTTTACTGTGCTCGAAAATGTAGATTTTTTTTTAAGTTGGCCTTGATCGGTCAAAACCAAGAATTTGACCAAATTCCGTACAGTGGCGAATGTGTATCCTAGGCATTACCCAAACCTAAACGCACTTTTTTCACTGCTACTTGTGTTAATTAATTAGAGATACTCAGAACCGTGTGAATCGATTCTGCTTTTTCTCATCACAGCTTGCAAAATTCTTCTTATCCAATATTAGATATTAAATTTAATTGAGTTTTCAGTTCAGCCTGAGTTCAAATTCAATTATGTAAAGATAGTCAGAGAAAACCAACAAAAAAAAATAGAAAAGAAAGAAAAGATGTTCGTTACTTCACAGAAAGGTAAAACATCAAGCTAGCACAACTGGTCCCTACATTGCAGACTGGGCTTGAGTTTACCAAAAACAAAGCTAAGCGTACAACAATTCGAGGGTCGCCGCCCACTCGACAGGGGAAGATTTGGATAGGAAAAATGCTACACTTACCATTTTTTTTTTTAAAAAAAAAAAGTTTTTAAGTGATGTGTCGTTATTTAACAAGATTTATTTTCAAAAATGTGTCACCATCTTTTGAGATGATGACACATCACTTAACAATAAACTTTTGAAAAGAAAAAAAAAATGGTAAATGTAGGGTTTCTCACTTAAATGACTTTGTAATAAAAGTTGTAATATCTTTAGCACTACTCTATCTAAAACATTTACTACTCTATCTAAGACATTTACAACCATCTTTGATTAATATAATTATTTTTCCTAAAAAAAATAAAGAGTAATGCTACACTTAAGCTTTTAAAATTGCTATCACCCATACTTCAAGACAAGTTTTGATACCAAAGAAGCATCAAAAGAATCAAACAAAAGTAAGTCTATATATATATATATATTAGGACACAATTTTTAGCACAAATGCTTAAGCTAATGGATTAAGGCTCACTTATATATATTAACTATAATTTTTCTTTATATTTTTTTCAATGTGGGACACAAACCTTACAAGTGCATACACAACAAACCCCAATATAAAGTTTTTAAATTTTGGAAAGTTAGAAATCAAAAGGGTAGTTCTCTATTTTGTGTTGTATGATTTAATTAATTTTAGGTTTTGGTACAACCACAATGCCAAAAGCTTTCACGAGGTAACTTGTGTCGTAAGCGATAAGGTAATTAGAGGTGGAATGGAAGCGTGGGCGCCACAGTGGGCCAAAGCGTAGATGCCAATTTCTTATCGTAAAAACAGGCTAAGTAACGGTCGACAAAAGACAAGTTGGATTTTTGTGAATAAAGATGGACAATACAAAAAAAAAGAAAAACACAGTTTACATTTCACTACAAAAGGTAAGTAAAGTTAAATAGAGGATGTGGGCCAGCCGAGTTGGACGTTTGTGTAAATGCTTAGAAACGAAGGAGCCGAGAAGGAAACCTTGTGAAGCTCGAGAAGTTTCGTTAAATCACAGAGAGAGAGAGAGAGAGAGAGAGAGCGCGAAGCTACAATTCTCAAATTTTGCTTATTTTAAATGATTTCTATTAAGAACTTCCAATTAACATGCCTTTTTATTGAAGTAAAATTAAGTTGATTGATTTCATGTTTATTCAATGGTGTTTATATATATTATCAGATAATGAATATATCCATAAAAAATTAAAAATAAAAATTCTCACTTCATTTAAAATTTTAAATAATGTGGTACCATGCATACATGTGCATAAAATAAATATGAGAATTCTATATTTCTAATGTTGAAGTTTAGAGATTTGATGCAGCGGAATCAAAATTTGTTTAGAGACTAAAATAACTTCAATTTAAAGAGTTTTTAAGCGGGGTCATTACTAAAAAATACCCGTTAAATCTTCAACAGAAATTCTTCTAACCGAGTCGGAAGAAAACTTTATCGATTCATAAATTCAGAAAAAAAAAAAAAAAAAACATATATTGGGTCTAGGGCCTCGATCTCTTAGTACTTTCAATGGAATGAAGAAAAACAGATTAGAAGCAACATATCTTAATAATGTAATTAAAGAAGCATGCATTTGGCTACTGAGATATATATATAGAGTAATTAATTAACAGAGTAGTGGGAATGGAAAAAGCTTAGTAATTAAAGAAATTACGTACCGCTTGTTGGAATCCAGTGAGGTAAATGGCGAGTGAGCATTCGTCTCTTCCGGGACAAAGTGCAGTCATAGTAACGTCGGTGATGGCTGGTATCACCATGAATGTTGAGAAGTTATGCAGAAAGATTGTCATGAACAGGTGGCTCAACCCTGACAACTTTTCCATCTCTCTCTCTCTCTCTCTCTCTACAGAAGCTAAATATCGAAGCAGCTAAAGCTAAAGAGCCAAGCTTCGGAATATAGCAAGAAGAAAACACTATAAAGCAGGAAAGGAGGTGGGTTTAAAAGAAACAGTGCAGTACTGTATATTGCATGTCAATTTCGCTAATGTAGGAGCTACCTGTACAGTGACAGTACAGGTAGATTTAGGGAGTGAATGACCAACAACAGCCCAGACGATCTTGTGATCAGCCGGTCAGCATCTGGCCCACCGAAGGTTGATTCGGCAATTTCTCCATTAAAAATGCGGGTTGCTGATACCGGGGACTGTCACTCTAGCCGCAGTTATGTTTTTTGACTGCCGAAAAGTGAGGAATTACGAGGGTCAAGGATGCGTAGCTTGTAGTTCATGCAAAGATAAAGCCTCAAAGTTACATTTTGGGCCCATTTTAACGCGTGTAGAACTTGATTACGCTTTGAGGCGTGCAAGCTCGATCTTCGCCGACTTGGGTAGGTTATGGCCGAATCGGCTAGGTTACTTGGGCCAACAATTTGAAACTGGGCTCGGCCCATATATAAAAAACTTTGTTGGGCACATTAGGTAATTGGGCTACACTCATTCAACTTTTTTACTAGGCACAATTGTTTCACCTATATTCAAAAAAAAAAAAAACTACACTTATCAAATTTTTTTTTCCTTCTTAAAAGTTGTAATGTGTTATTATTGATTGAGATTTATTATTTTGAGAAATATGTCACAATCTCACGGAGATAGTGATATATCACTTGGGAACCAACCTTTAGGAAGCAAAAAATTGAGAAGTGTAACATTTCTCTATTCAAAATGCATGTGAATAGAAAAAATAAAAATAAAAATGTATATGATTCTCACATGTGTGTTGGAAACATGTTAATTTAATAGATTGAATTGAAACAAATTTCTACAACCAAATTGGTGGAAAGATTTTTCTTTTTTTTTTTTTTTTTAAAGGAAAAAATACAAAATCACTTTCTATAATTGCACCAATTTGCAGTAAGCTCCCTGCATTTGGAACATGGCATTTTTGTGTGTGGCTAAATTCTAGTTTATTTAATGTTTTTTTTTTTTTTTGGTATACTGTATTAATTGTTACGGGACTTTTTTTTTGATAAAAACATAATATTTCATTCAATAATACCACGAGCATAAAGCTATTACATCACAGAGCAAAGCTCTGAAGCAACCATAACATAAAGCTACAAGATTACCAGATTTAATACAAGATTCGAGACCAATCCGCTAACCCATGACTAAAATCAGATTTAATACTAGATCTGTGACAGACATACTAAACCAAATGCATGGATATCAATTATTTCTCGACCCTGAGAGCGGAAAGACTCTTATGCCGAAACTCTTCCTCCTCGACCCAAAGGCTAGGATGATGATCATATCCACAACCCAAAGGTCTGGACCAAAACTAATTAACCCAAAGGCGACATATATCGAGTGAGAGAGGAAAGAGCCTTATTACAAGCCGAACAAAATAGGAAAATTAAACAATACAGGGAAAAAACACACGCCAAAACACAAATACATTTTAAAGAAGCAACAGAATAGGGAAATAAAACAAGCCGATCACGCGCACGCTCAGAACTGAAAACTGGAGGGGCGTTGGAAGCTCATCGCGGCGGGGACGCGTCGAAAAGCCCAACAGTGGACAGTGGGCGGCGAACATGCGCGGAGAAGACCGACATAGCAAGACTTGAAAATAACCACAAACAAGAAAAAAACGAAAAAAAAAAAAATAAGGAACCACCAAAACAGGGAAAATGAGCACAAAGTGGAAAGACAGTAGCTGGAAGGGAGCTGGACCCGTGCAGGCTGGAAGCCGCCGCATAAGGGGCGTGGGAGCTTGTCGCGGTGGGGACGCATTGTTACGGGGCTATTGATTTACTTCTTTGTATAGTTGTTTCAATGATTTTTATCTAACCTGTAACAAAGTTGGTGCCCAGAATCAAAACTAAAAACACTTAAAACTTCTTTGGTATTTACATGACATTACAACACTTTTTCAACTAAAAAAACAAAACACACACTCTACAAAAGTTTTATCGAACAAAAAAAGAAAAAAGTACAGGTTGGTAAAGTGAAAGAACCATTTCTGAAGAAACTTCCCACCGTGTGATTTGCAAAGCTATCTAGAATTAGTGCTCAACGTTAACGAAGGCATCTTATTGCGCATCCTTCGACGCATTCTGAGTAGCATTTAGTGAAGATGGATCTTGCTTTTGGTGCTAAAAATGGAGCATAATATTTTTTTTTTTGACGTAAATGGAGCATAAGATGAGAGGCATTCTATTTCGCATTTTTCAACGCATTCTGCATAGCATTCAGCATATATCTTCACAAACATTGATGAATCTAAAAGATCAGCAAGGAGAATGGGAGGACGCCCATTGGCTTCCACTGCAGTTCCCACAAACATTGTTAACACCACCACAACCATCATCATCATCACCACAACTCTTCTCAAACCATACCTATCCATATATTTTCTCCCTCTATTGAAAATTCTTCTCCTTTGTGTTAAGATTTATTCATTACCATAAATAAAAAGCTATTTAATACTAATGCTTTATGGCGAAAGGAAATGACTTTTTAGTCGAATGACTTTCAGTTGAACTTTTATCTCCTGTTTCGAGTGTTTGAATAGAGCTTTTTTTAAAAAAAAAAATTAGGTTAGAAGAATTTTATATAACTCAACCTTTAATAAACTCGTAAGAGTACTATTATGTTTCTAGCATTTGGTAATTAGAATAAGGTTAATCTAGTCATCACAATATTTTAGGTTAAAGTACCTATTCAATAGCATACGAAAGATTACAATGGTTGAAACAACGGATATAAAAGTCGTATTATACATATTTAATTAAATGCAACCGACGCACTAGAAATATTAAAATAAAAATGAAATGATTCTTCTAAATTTCTATGAGATGTCGAGGGCCAGCCTACAAATATGATATCTATATGAAGATAAACATTTGATGGTTATTGGTGTACTCAAGAATATATATATATATATTTAAAAGGTGATGGGCCTCCAGCCCAAGATAGAGCTAATAAGGCCCATACCTCTGGTTCCCCCTTCAAAATAAAAAAATAAATAAAAAAATAGAAAAGAAGAAGAAGAAGAGAATTAAATAATCAATATTCCATAAGATGTTATATAATATTGCATTTGACTTGAACTTCAGCTTTATCTCTATTTAGTTTATCTTCTTTTATTTATTTATTTATTTTTATTCAAAACAGGAGAAGGAGAAAATGAAAATTACAAGGGTGAGTCTTTCCCACAATTGATCCTAACCGAAAAAAAAAAGGAACAAGACATAAAAATGCTTCCAAAGATACGGTTGAAAATAGCTCATTTAGCAAGCTAATGTGCTTTAAAGTTAGCACTTTAAAAAATCTTCACTGCGGTCCAAGTAGAAAAACCACGGAATTGCGAGTAGATATCTCCGATGATTTTTCTTGTGTATTCAAATTTGAGGAGATTATTCCAATAGAGCACATCTTTTGGTGTTGAAAATAATAATAAAAATAAATAAAAAAATAAAAAAAACAGAGACAACGTCAAAGTAAAAAGGATCCAAAAGAAAAGGAATTAAAAAGGTGAGATCAGTGCGGCATAGGATGGGCCAGCAAAGCGGTACCGATCTACCTTTTTTTTTTTTTTTTTTTTTTTTTTTGTTCTCTGAGCCGTTCCGATCTGTGCGAGCTTTATTAACTCTCAAATATATCGAGGAAGCACGTGAGAAAAGTTTATCTTCCTCGTGAGAAAAGTTTATATATATATATTCATTGCAACAAGATTCTTGCAATGAATGAATTAACAATACACATGTCCGCATGATCCAGGAGAAAATACTGCAAACATAAATGTGGACGGTTATATGATAATTCACTTGACATTTTACAACATTTACAAATTCATATAACAAATTACATGACTAAACATTATTCTATTCCCTTTTATCTTTAAGAAAAAAAAAAAGAGAGATAAAATTTGTCATCTACTTGAAAATTTAAAAGTTGAGGCTTGACTATGAATTTGTTTGGGTGTGCGTTTGATAGACCTAAAAGTGTATTTAACACTCAAAAAGTCTGTTTGAAGAAAAAAATACTTATTAGGTAAAAAAAAATTGAAAGCGTTTTAAGAATTCAAAAAGCCAAAAAAAATAGCCAAATCATTGCTAAATAAATATTTTTTGACTTAAAATTTTGATTTTTCAAATACAATTACAAACATGCCCTATGCCTATTAACATTTTTATTTTCTTTCATTTTATGAAGTACCCAATTGTAGAAAACATCTATAAAATGTGGAGCGGCCCATGTTAGGCTTATAGGTACACAAGTCTTTTCACATTTTTTAATTTCATTTTGTTTATACACCTTATCAAATTTATTCTCATTAACTTAACCATCAGATATAGGAGTTATTGGGCTATTTGGGTGAGCCACTCTAACCATTGGGCTATTTCTGCCTTCCAAAACAAATATATTAAGTTTTTTTTTTTGTTTTTTAACATTTTTGAACTTCATTCATCATCAAAAAATAATCTTGAGTGTGGGAACTCTAAACAAAGACCGAGCATTACACTCTAAGAACTCAGAGCACAAAGTTCTAAAATTACAACATCAGGGATATCCTCCGGGTTTTCTTCAATCTATACCTTATCCATTGCTTGTTTAACACCTGCTTTGGCTAGCCCATGAGCCGTCCGATTGCCTTCTCTTCGAGTGTGTCGAATCTGCCAATGCCTCAAGCTATTGAGCACCTCTTTGATGTCTTCAAGCACTTGCCCGTATTTGCTCCAATTTTGAGACTTGACATTAAATGCCTTAACAACTTGTAAACAATCACCTTCCATCATAATAGATCGTAATCCTAGATCTCGAATGAATTCTGCTGCACTCAATGCCGCTTGGGCTTTGACCACTACATGATCTAGTGTTATACATAATGTTTGAGCCTTTACTGCAATTACCTATCCCTCAAAATCTCGTGTGATAATTAGATAATACCAAGTCTCAAACGACAGATTGTTGAGTCTAACGCTGCATCCCAATTAATTTTATATCCTATTAAGGAGAGGCTTGCCACTTAGCTGGGATATGATTTTCAGGGGAGACCTCAAATACCACCTCTTTGACATTAGCTGCTTTGTACTCTTGTAAAAACAATTCCGCCTCTTTAATCAACATGTTTGGGTAGGTGAATTCCCCCAATGAAACACTATATTTCGTTTGAACCATAATTTCCTCGCAATCATTACACGAAAATCAAGCTCCTTAGTTGTACACCGGTCCATCTTGTGCTCCAGAATCTCCGAAATTTTTTTGCCCAAACACTTAACTCTTTTGGATAGTTCACCCACATGCTCCCCACACATCTGTTGCCGAAGGACACTCCTAAAGAATATGCTGGACCGTTTTCTTTTCCAATTGACAGAACATGCAAAAAGTATTCTTAACAATACCTCTTTTTTGTAAATTTTCCATGGTGTGAAAATATTGTTACACGCCCGCCATATGAACACCTTTACCGGATTAGGCACATGCATGCTCCATACTGTCTTCCATAAATTGCTCATTTTTAAACATGTGGATCTATCCCCACTTTGCCTTTCTTTTCGATCGTGTGCCATGTGATAAGCACAGCAGACCGAAAATTCACCTATTGTGGTATCCCTCCATATCATCGCATCTTTGTGACCGTATTTGCTAAGTGGGATTCTTGATATTGTCTTTGCCTCCTCCGCTCAGAAAATCTCCTCAAGTAGTGGCACATTCCACCATTTAGAATCTGGATCAATAAGGGCAACCACTTTTGCATTTTCTGGAAGCAATCTTCGCGGTGTCTGAACTGCATATGTTGACGGCGTAGGTAGCCATTTATCCCCCTAGATTTTAACATCTTCTCAATTTCCTATCCTCCATATCAGTCCATCCTTTAACAGTTCCCAAGTCGAGCAAATACTCCTCCATGCGAACAATGACCTTTTGCAAACAGAAACGTCTAACAAAGATGTATTTGGGAAATATTTTGCCTTCATGATGCGCGCCACCAAACTGTGAGGATTTTGCATAATTCGCCAACACTGTTTTGCTAACAGCATTTTGTTGAAACAAACAAACTCTCGGAATCCCATCCCACCCTTTAGTTTTGATGATCCCAATTTTTCCCAGCTCATTCAGTTAATCTTGGCCCCATTGTCTTTATGCATCTACCAGAATTTTCTCATCAATTCATTAATTTCTCTGCATAACGTATTTAGTAGGAGGAATACACTTATGTTGTACGTTGATATAGCTTGTATAATCGCTTTTATTGAAATCTCTTTTACCGGCCTGAGATAAAAACTTCGATTTCCAGACAATCTCTTCGACAAATATATTAAATTACATACAGTACAAAACACAATTCTTCTCAAAGTGCAAAACAATATTATTCTTTATCTCAAATAAAATCACTTTTCAAACTAAAAATAAAAAATATTCTCGAAGGCACGTTAACAGACATATCCAAAATTTGTCAAAGGATTGATTATTTTTCTACAGACTTCAACTATTAGTCTATTAAGGTATCAACTAGGCAACTATGGAAGCACAGATAGTTTATGCAACCTACAACATACTTCATCTGTGGCATCTGTGCCAACTGTAAATTGTTTGAAAAATCCCATGAGTGATCAGCCGCAAGCCGTATCAAGGCTTTATCTTATGCAACTTATTCTAGTAAAAAGCCACTTGCATTTTGCTTTTATTTTTAGCCTTTGTATTATCCAATACAAAGGATCGATTGATTTAAATATGGACCAAAATTATTTTTTTCAGTTAACCAAAAAAAAAAATTTGTACACATAACCAATTAAATAAATATTAAACAAGTAAATCTCAAATACTTAGAAGTGCTGGATTTAAAAAAACCAGAAACATTTCTTGATCTTTGCCCAAGTCTCTTGTCCCTAATCCTTAAGCCACGTTATGAAACTGATAAACTCGATCCACGCGCTAGGCGCGTGCAACGATCCGACTCTTTCGTTATTTTACTAACGGGACAATAAGAGAGACCGAAAGATTTCTCTGCTTTGCTCAAACCTCTCTTTCTCTCCCTCTCTCTCTCACTCACAACTCAATGGACTCTCTTACTCTCTTCTGTACTGCGGCTTTAATCGCCGGCGGACTCTTCTGGTTCGTATGCATTCTGGGTCCTGCCGAACAGAAGGGCAAGCGAGCCGTCGATCTATCGGGTGGCTCAATCTCGGCCGAGAAAGTCCAAGACAATTACAAGCAATACTGGTCCTTCTTTCGCCGCCCAAAAGAGATCGAAACAGCCGATAAAGTCCCCGACTTCGTCGACACGTTCTACAATCTCGTCACCGACATATACGAGTGGGGTTGGGGTCAGTCCTTCCACTTTTCCCCTTCCATCCCCGGCAAGTCCAACCGCGACGCCACGCGCATCCATGAGGAGATGGCCGTCGATCTCATCGACGTCAAACCCGGTGACCGAGTTCTGGATGTCGGATGCGGCGTCGGAGGGCCCATGCGCGCCATCGCCGCCCACTCGCGCGCTAAGGTCGTGGGCATCACGATCAACGAGTACCAGGTGAAACGCGCTCGCCTCCACAACAAGAAGGCCGGCCTGGACTCGCTCTGCGAGGTCGTGTGCGGGAACTTCCTGGAGATGCCGTTCCCGGACAACAGCTTCGACGGCGCGTACTCGATCGAGGCGACTTGCCACGCGCCGAAGCTGGAGGAGGTGTACGCCGAGATCTTTAGGGTTTTGAAGCCCGGATCTCTGTACGTGTCGTACGAGTGGGTGACAACTGACAAATACAAGGGCGATAACTCCGAACACGTGGAGATCATCCAAGGGATCGAGAGAGGTGACGCTTTGCCTGGGCTCAGAAGCTACGCCGACATCGCCGAGACCGCCAGGAAGGTAGGGTTCGAGGTGGTCAAGGAGCGAGATCTGGCTAAGCCACCGGCTCAGCCGTGGTGGGCGAGGTTGAAGATGGGCAGGATCGCCTACTGGCGGAACCACATTCTGGTGATTATACTCTCCGCCTTGGGAATTGCGCCCAAAGGGACGGTCGATGTGCACGAGATGCTGTTCGTTACTGCTGACCATTTGACCAGAGGGGGGGAGTCTGGAATTTTCACGCCGATGCACATGATCCTCTGCAGAAAGCCCGAGTCAACCGAATCTTAGCCAACCATCGGTTGATGAGGTAACCACCTCACACTCCTGCGTGCGTCCAACCGCCTGTTAATTTTAGCTTTTGCTTAGGTTTTTTCATTCTCTTCTTTTTTCTTTTCTTTTTTTTCTTTTTTTTTTTCCCTAATTTCAATTTACCATGATCTTTGTATTTTTGTTTTGGAATTTAAATTAAATCTCGTGGTTGGATCTTGCTTTCTAGATTTCCCATTGTGATAGTAAGGAGGTCGAGAATTTTGTGAATTTCGGTTGTTTGAAATTGAAGTTCTATATTTTGGTGTCTTTGATGGTCACTACTGAGATTAGACAGTGTCTCCTTTCAAGAACATGTTTAACCTGTTGAAGATGGTGAAGGGATATTAATAATTAAATGTGAACATATTCAGAATCCATTTTTTCAATTTTGTATCCTAATTTTTAATTTTACAAATTTAAGATCATGATGATCCGAATGGGTTTTTTTAATGAGAACATCATAAGATTTTTACAAAATTGATATTAAAAAAACCACAATATATTTTGGAATATTTTAATTTTTTTCTTCTAAACTATGGGATCTCTTTCCTGGATATCCCGTCAGATATATAAGATAGATTTTCGGTTTATCTGTTGAATTTCTCGATTTGGCAATTTTTTTTTTAAAAAAAACAAATAGATTTTCGGTTAATCTGTTGAATTTTTTGATTTGGCAATTTTTTTTAAAAAAAAACAAATAGATTTTTGGTTTATCTGTTGAATTTTTCGATTTGGCAATTTTTTTTTTTTAAAGAAACAAGTAGAGAAAAAAAGCACGAAACAGATGATTCATATTTGAAGGCGCAGAGGGTGGCAAGCGAAGAGGTGAGAAACTTTCTCTGAGAGTGTCGTGTGGGTGGTGCACGAGGCGCACATGGTTGGAACGACATTTGCTAGTTGCTTAGGTGGCTAGCTTTGTTGTTATGTTTTTGCATATTGTCTGTCCAACTTTTGTTTGTTTTGTGATCTTATGCCGGGTTTCTCGCTACGGTCCCTATGGTTGAGGTTGAAAGTAGAGAAGGGACATATGGACCACACCCGACTTTGGATCTTTCAACGTTTGCCCCTCTCTCTCTCTTTCTCTCTCTCTCTCTGTGTTTGTCGTATTATAGGATTTTTTTAACAAGTAGCCAATCCTGAGGCTCTTCAGCATAATTGAATAAAGATGGGATGATAAATATGTGGTTAAGTATTAATCAGTCATTTAAATATATGGAATTTATTGGGTGATATTAAATAAGATAAGGTTGGTGTTGGTCTGGATCCAGGTCGCAAGTATCTCCTTTTATGTGTCTTTCTTTTTTGACAATGTGGAGTAGTGATTCTAAGTATCATCTTTTTCTTATGCCTATTGAGTGCGCGTGGTGGTGGATCTGTCGTGATCCTGTTGTCACAAGTTTGTATGTCCACGACAGTTGGCAAGAAGATGCCTTCTGGAACCTGTTATTTATATATATATATATATATATATGGACATCCAAAGTACTACTAAAGTAATACAAGTTTCTGATAAAACTGACACACTTGTTATTTACTTCTGGGAACTGTCATATAGTATTTTACATTATAATTATATGTTTACACATGAATGTGTCAATTTTTTTTTTTTTTTAAATCTCGTTAACCACCAAAATATAATAATATTATTGTGTAACGATTCATGTGATATTTATTTTTGTAAAATGTAAATTTGTAAAAAATTGTACTAAAAACTATAGTTATTCAAGTATTTTCTAAAAGTTTTAAGTTTATTCTCAGAATTTTTGAGGCTGAATTTCTTAGGCATAGGAATTCGACTGTCCAACAATTTTGTGTCCTCGGATGTTTTGCCATGATCATTCATCAGTGGTAGTGATTTATTTTAGCCGAAGCGTGTATGTGCCACGTGTGGCTGGGTTGGGTACCAGTTGGAATTTGGTCTTTTATGAATTATGATGATTCCAATATTAACAGCTGTTTGTCCAAAGAAGGGGTTCCTGAAATTTATGTTTGATATATCCTAAGATTTTCTTTTCCCAAATTATAATTATATTAATAAGGTTTTAATTACCTTTTTTGACATTGCCGTTACGACCTAGGAAGAAAGTGTTTGATTCGTCCTTTTGGTTGTTGAAGAAATGCAGCCGTTGGGTTTTCTTGAAAGGACCAAGTTTCTTTTAATTGGGTTAGCATCAATTATTATTATTATTTATTTTTTTATTTTTTAAGATACATGTTGCAGACCCAAATATAAAGCCCAAGATAATTTAGATAAGTTTTTAAAAGGAACAGGAACTTGAACCTCACAATTCACAAAGCAAGTGCTGCTTTGCTTTGCTGAATAATTCTATGCCCATCATTTTATCCCAATCCTTCACTTAAATAGAGGTTACAACACTTAAACTAGGATTACGACTTATAGTCCCACTTGGACTAGGATTAGGACTTAGAGTCTTGGACTAGGACCATTACATAAAGATAAAGATAACACAATATTACTCCCAGTAATCTTAATCTGAGAGAGAGGTAGAGATATTCTTATAGTTCTAACTTGCTCTGGACAGAATGAACATAGAAAAGATTAGATTGGAGAAACTTTTTATCTTTTATAATTTATTGCGGTTGTTCTTGCAATGCCATCCAACTGATAAAAAGCATGGGCCTCATTGGGTTTCCCATATTTGGAGGTGGGCTCTTTTTTGTCGTACTTTATTGGGCTCTCTTATGCCGGGCATTGGAGCAAACTATGAACCCAAAAAGGGCAAGAATGTGTAAGCCCAACCAATGTGGATATTTTAACATGATTTTTTTGGACATCCTTATGAAAATGAAAAAGAGAGAGCATGATAAAAATCTCGCTGAAGTGCCTCTCATTCATGTGGACCATTTTGAACCACAAACCCAACTGGTGGAGGATATGATCTTTTTGTCACCGAGATTTCATCCCAAATCCCCTTTCTAACTTTCGCTGCATCTCCATCTCTGCAGAATCCAAAATCCCATCCATATTCACTTGCTCTGTTTCTCTCTGTTCCTTCCATGGCCACAATAACAAATTCCTTATCCAAACCGCTTTCCTCTTTTGCCTCTATCCCTAAAATCAATTCTATTCCTCTCTGCCTCCGTGCTTCCTTTTTACCCTCCCGTGGTTCCTTTTCACCAGCAAAACTTGAAACGAACCGACGTAGCCGTCGCTTCGTCACAAAGGGCGCAGGCGCCGGCGCAGCCCCATCTGGGACTAAAAAAGTTAAAACCGACGATAGAGTGCAGCAAGTCCACAGCATAGAAGAATTCGATGAAGCCCTCCTGAAGGCGAAAAACAAGCTGGTAGTGGTAGAGTACGCCGCCAGCCACAGCTTCCACAGCAGTCAAATCTACCCGTTCATGGTGGATCTGAGCCGCACGTGCAGCGACGTGGAGTTCATTCTGGTAATGGGTGATGAATCGGAGAAGACGAAGGAGCTTTGCAAGCGAGAGAAAATCGACAAAGTCCCGCACTTTAGCTTTTACAAGAGCATGGAGAAAATTCACGAAGAGGAGGGTATAGGCCCTGACGTGCTTGTGGGAGATGTGTTATACTACGGGGATAACCATTCTTCCGTGGTGCAGCTGCACAGTAGGGAGGACGTGGAGAAGCTGATTGAAGAGAATAAGGTTGGGCATAAGCTGATTGTGCTTGATGTGGGGTTGAAGCATTGCGGGCCATGCGTTAAGGTTTATCCGACGGTGATTAAGCTGTCGAAGCAGATGGTGGACACCGTGGTGTTCGCGCGCATGAACGGCGATGAGAACGAAAGCTGCATGCAGTTCTTGAAGGACATGGACGTGGTGGAGGTGCCGACGTTTTTGTTCATCAGAGACGGAGAGATTTGTGGAAGGTATGTGGGTTCCGGTAAGGGCGAGCTTATTGGTGAGATCCTTAGATACCAAGGAGTTCGTGTTACATATTAAAATTATTTACTTAAACCAAATCAAATGATCATGATTTTGCAAATTGTATGACGACCTTATAGAACAAATTGGATTGCTGCAGTTTATTGAAAATTATTGAGAAAGTTTGTTAAATGTATTTGTCTTAAAAAACAGAGACAAACATAATTTTTGGAAATTTCTATAATGTTGAAATTAAGGAGGTGTCCGTGGTCAGTAACAATTATTAGTAGTAGTACCCTTTTTCTGGGATCAACGATTACTAGTACGTTGTTACCTCAATGATCGATGCAGGATTTATTTATTTATTTATGTTTCTTTATCTATTCCTTATTTATGGTTTATAATGTCGTTTTGACATATATATTCCATGTTATTTGTCCATGATTAAAAGTGGTTATACAAACGTTGTTCATCAGTCGAGTCAACATGCAAACAAAAGGTCCTAATGCACGTTTTATATGGATAGAGCTCATATTTGACTGCTCTAATATTGGTTTGGTTGTTCGATTGCTAGATTACTTGATGTAAAACAATGATCTTTTTTTTTTGCCTTTGACAATATGATGAAGAAATCTCAATTACTTGATGCAAAATTAAAAATGACCTTTTCTTCCCTCGAGAATATAATGAACAAATCCCTAGTCTTCAAGTATTATATCTTAGTGCTCGTTTGAGTTTGTGCTAATTTAAAAATATAATTTTTATGCAAATTATACACGACCAAGGAGCAAGGGCGGAAGTATATTGAACCGTGTTCCACAATTATTATTTTTTTAAAATACCTTTATAACCCTTTCACAATCAAATTTTTACCTACATTTAAAAAAAAAAAGTTTTATTCCACCAAAAATTATTACTCCGCCATGAACTGGCTTCGTGATAATATATATATATATATATTGCCATTTTGGTCAACTTACTAGCAAAATACAATTGGGCCTTGGCCGGGTTAAGATTTTTGTAGTCCGCGCCGATCATGGAATTCCGGTCTAACGTAGAGTTCTTCCACGTACAATTGGTTGGAGTATATATAGGTTATTAACAATATCATTAAAATTGAAAGGTTTTCATATGTCGGAAATAAATTGGCGGAGTATTAGAGTTATCAGTTAAACAGATTATCAGTTTTAACTCATTTAGTTTAGTTAGCAAGTTAGTTATAATGGTGAGCTCAGGGCCGACTCAATCCTTATTAGGCGGATTAGGTGTCCGCTTAGGGCCCCCAATTTTAAAGGCCCCAAATTAATAAATATTAATAATAAACTTTTTATAAAAATATAAAGCCCTTATTAGTGTCCATATTCTTTAATTAAGGCTCCTTAATCATGGTAAATAAGTAATTTAAAAAAGGCCTCCAATTTTATAAGGCCTTCAATTAATGAATCATAATAAAACAAATTTTCATAAAAAAAAAAAGAAAAAAAAAAGAAGAAAAAAAAGAAGAAGAAGCTAATTATAAAGACCTAATTGCCATGATATATATGCTTTAATTAAGGGCCCCTAGCTACTTAATTTTTTTTAAAAAATTAATAATATCATTTGATTCTCCAACATTTCGAAATAAATAAGGGTAAAAAAATTGATAGCAATAAATAAGAGAATCAAATAATAATAAAGACATTATTAAATAAAATACAATCCTAAACCTTCCATTCTTGAAGGTTGTGGGTAGATTTTTTTTTTTTTTTTTTTTTTTGGCCTTGTGAGAAGTATTGAATAGCCAAATTTTCAGACAACAATAAATTTTACATCCCACCAAGCGAGAAGAATAATTTTTAAATAAAAAATATAATAATATTTTTAAAATATATGAAAAAGACATCACTTAAACTTTTCGCTTTAGAGCCTGTTTTGGATTGCGTTTGAGAAATAGAGTTTTTAAGTCAAAAAGAGGTTTTCGGCAAAAGCTTCATTTGTCAAAAGTTTTTTTTTTTTTTTCTCATTTTTAAGCTTTTTGGACCCTAAAAGCGCTTTTAATTTTGTTACCAAACGAGTACGTTTTTCTTCAAACGAACTTTTTGAGTATTAAAAACACTTTTAGGCCTCTCAAAGGCAATCCCAAACAGGTCCTTAGGCTTCAAAAATGTTTTCATTGTTCTTAATTGTAAACATATTTTAAAAAATAAAATAAAAAATAATTATAAAAGTGATTGATTGAGTTTTTGATAACTAACCTTTTTTTATCGTTGATCAACTATGGAAGGATTTTAATAACTTAAAGACCGAGTAGCTAGCAAATAGTGAAATTACATAGAAGAAGAAAATAATTCAAATTTGAATAAGGCTTTAAAAGGTATATAGAGAGAGAAATGGAAACTTATAAAAAGAAGAGTTTATAATTAAATAAAATATTAGACAAATTTTTTTTTTCAAATCAGTCTGAAAGAAATATCCTCAAACTCATTTAAAATAGTGTAAAGTGTCTATAAACATTTGAAACCTTAGTTTAAGTTAGTAAACTACTATTAATAACCTTAATAATTTAATGTGTCTTCAAATATTTATAGACATTTAGCACTATTTTAAATGGGTTTAAGAATATTTCCCAAAATTTGGAGATCCTAAAATATTATAGAAACTTTCAATATTCTAGCATTTATTTATTTGTTTAACACAATCTTCACTTCCTCGATAATGCTCCTGCCTTTCTCTTTTTGCAAACCAACCCTAGCCGTACGTCTCCTTCTTCTTCCTTTCTTCTCACCCTAATTCCATCTCTATAGGTTTAACTCCTCAGATTAAACCCTAACATATACACCCCGTCGTCAACACAATCTCCGTCATCCTCTCCAGCAATAATGTTTATATATAACTTTAGTCACTAGGCGTCATGTAAATTTATTTTTATTCATAAAAAAATTAAAAAAAAAAAAAATTGTTTTATATATACACCACGTATATTTGTTTTGCCAACTCCACATCGATCACCGCTATTGGTGGAGAGAATGAGCGAGAAAAAGAGGGAATCGGCCGCTGTAGAGTCAGGGGAAAAGACTAGGACTCCATGGCCGATGAGTCTGGTGGTCGGGATTGCTGTCTTCTACCTGGGTGGTCTGGGGATCATGCGGTCGCTAAATATTTTCCATCCGAGTTTCGTTTCCTTTATAGGAGATGTCGTTCACATGGTGGGAGCCATTTTCCTTGGTGCCAGTGCCGTCACCCAGGGCCAGGACACATGTGCTGGTAAGAGAAAATTAAAGAACACATTCAACTCTCAAGTCTTTTAGTGGTTTGACAATTTTTGTATCTTTTCATTACAAAGACAATGAATTAGTTTCTAGCTTGGGCAATGTTCATACAAAACTTGATAATTACAGCATAGCTTTGATTTGCAGGGCTTTCACTCAAATCACTGCATCTAACAGCTTTACATCTTGCGGTTAAAGTGTCTTATGGTGGCCTCGTGGAATCCGAATTTCGAGTGTTTGATGTATTTTCAATTTTGGGAACACTTGTGGCCATCTATATGGTTGGTTTTAAATATAAGTCTAGTTATGTGGACAAAAAACACAACTTCAACCTGTTATACCTGGTAAGTCCTCAATTCTTTTGCAGTAAATAGTTAACCTTCACATTCGTAGCATACTTTCGCCAATAAAAATAAATGAATCTTGATTCAATTTTACTTGATACATGTGTTTTAAACTTGCATAAATTTGACAAGCTAGGCTCATATCAGTTGTCAGGTTTGCTTGCCCTAAGATGTTCTTAATTGGGTTGGCAGGACTATCATTTAGGGGTGTTAAAAATTACCGGAAAACCGGAACCGGGACCGGGAAACTGGGGACCCGGTTCCGGTTTGAAAAATCCAGAAATTGGGTACCCCTGTTTGGTACCCGGTTTTTACTGGGAAACCGGGTTTCCATATATATATATATATATTATGCTAAGTTGAAATTTTCAGACAGTTAGTTTGGAGAGTAGGAAAAATGAAAAACAAAGAAATTTATTGTTGGTAGTTTATATTTATTGTTGTAATATTTATATATATTGTTACTTTAGTGTATAATATTAACATCTAAACAAGATTTGATGGAATTCTGATGTTGGGTTTATTGGGCTGATTGTAGTAGTTCATTTTTTGATGTTGGGGTCTTAAGCATTTGGAAATTTGGTAAATTGGGTCACTTAGTTGATGCCTTTCTTTGCATAAAGTTTGGTTCTTACAATTTCTTAGGCTCACAATGAAATATACTATTTGAATATATATAAAATATTTATTGTTGGTAGTTTATATTTATTGTTGTAATAATTATTTGGAACAATCACAACAAAGCTCCTTTAATTTAGACGAAAAAACTAATAATTTTTTTTAAAAATGAGCCAACTTATGAAAAAAATTGGTTTATTTTAGGCCAATACCTAAAATAAGCCCAAAAAATAATTTTCTTAAAAAACCGGTTACCGGACCGGGTAAAACCGGGAACTGGCCAGTAACCGGGACCCCGGTTAACGGTTTCGGTTCCCAGTTTTGGCCAAAAACCGGGAAACCGGACCAGGTTGACACCCCCACTATCATTGCTTTGATAGGTTTACATTAGGTTTCCTTTAACATGATTAAATGATTAAATTTAAGCTTAAGCTTTTAAGTAAAGTGGTGATTTCGAAACTAAACATATGACTTGTCACAATGATTTGGAAGAAAAAAGTAAACGTTTATTTGTTGGAATCTACTACATTACATATTTACCATCTTTGTGTTAATTTATTATGATTATTATTATTTTTTTTGTTTTGGAAATTTACCTCCTGGACTTTTCTTAATTTAATGTATATATGTTATGGCTTTACCTCGATGCAGCTGATACCTTGTGCTTTGCTATCATTAGTAATACATCCCACGGCATCAAAAAATAGCTGGAGTGGGATTGCCGTGGCCTTCTGTTCTTATCTTAATTCTATTTCGTTGCTACCTCAGCTGCAGGTCATACGGAAGAGAGAGGTATGTTTTATTCTTTTTTGATGGTGCACTGACCTTTAGACATTGTTTTCTCATCTTTTCTTTCTTCAAATTCTCAAGAGTGTTGATCGAGTTACAGCACAATATATGTTTTGGCTGGGGTGTGCAAGATTAGTATATGTTGAAAATTGGATTATCGAGGTGAGATATGATTTGGTTCTTAATTTGTATATGGTAATTAATGGTAGCTCAATTTCTTTCCAAGCTATTGATATATATGATTTGATTCTTTTATGCAGATATTGCTTACTCGAGGACAATCGGTGACATTTTTGGGTTATGATTTTGTGCGTTATGATAATATATGGTGGGCTGTTATGGGTGTCCTCTCTGAAATTGTGAATGGTTTCATTCTTGCTGATTATTGCTACTACTACATGACCTTGTATGTAAACTGCTTAATTTGATTTTGCAGACTTGCTCCTAGCTAGGAAGCACATTAATTCTAAACGTTTCTCCTTTGGATGCAGTGATTTTGATGTAGAACGTGAAGACATGCATCTCCCATCGGGAGTGGTGTGAGCTTCGGATGCTTCCAAAAGTTTTTAATTTGTATCAAGTTAACTAAGTAATGTAATTTAATTTTTAGTACAATCGATCTCATAGTCAAAGCTTAGTTTTTGAATATTCCTTGCTAGTTATATATGATTTTATATAAATGTCCTACTAGACATTTTTTTTTCTTTCTAATTTGCTAATTAAATGATCCAAGATATTGTTTCACTTGCTATGAGATCTTTGTGGCATTTACATCATTAGAATAAAAAGCACTTAAAAAGTTTATGCCTTAACAAATAGAGATGTAATTCATTTCATAATAACAGAGGTCCGAATATTTTGAACTTGTATTTGATCCGCTTTTTTTTTTTTTTTTACAAGCTTAAGAGAAACTTATTGGGTTTTAAGATTGCCTCGTTGGTGGGACTTTGGTTACTTTGCTTCCGAGAGGATTAAAAAAAAAGGGGTAAAGTCCATTTAACCCCCTCAAACTACTATCTCAATGACAAATCTACCTTTTAAATTATCAATTGCAATAATATACTCCTCAAACTACCAAACAATGACAATGTACCCCCAATTTTAAAAAAATAACGAAATTACCCTTATTGAAATAAAAATAAAAATACTAAGTTTTAATTTTTTTTCAAAATTTTAAGGGTATTTTTGTCTTATTGAAAATTCTATAGTGGTAATTTTGTCATTTTGCTAGCATTGGGAGATACATTGTCATTGTTTTGGTAGTTTGAGAGGTAAATTGTCTTAATCGATAGTTTGAGAGATAGATTGTTATTAAAGTTGTAGATTGGGGGGGTTAAGTGGATTTTACAAAAAAAAAATGTTTTGCTTATTTTTAATTATTTATTTTTTCTGTCCATGAATTAGTGTTCTATTTTATTTATGTTAAAATTTTGTACATTGGAGAAGATTAATATTATTGATGATTGTTTGGAAGTTTACACAAAATCAATTATAGACAAACTTTGATATCATGAGAAGACGTCAAGCACAACTTTGCTAAGTTATGATCAATCTATGAAAGAAAAACTTTGGACTCGTTTGATAATATTTTTTAGGACAACCAAAAAAAAATAAAAAATGAAAGTATTAATAAACAATACAAATTCCTATATTTCACTACTTTAGGCCTTAAGGGTTCATTTCTGATAGCAAGGTAGTCTAAATGCTCTGGATTTAAATCCCTACTGCCATATCATATTCTCTCTCTCCTGAATAGTTGCATTTACCAACATTGTGAAGCATAACTTAAGCAACATGATAATGGAAGTGATGGAGGACCATCAATCACCTACTAGCAGCATGGTGGGCCTGTCTACAGTTACTTGATCCCGATACAGCGGCCATGCAAATCTGATTATTTATAAATCACGACCAATTGGGACCTCAACACACCTAGTAGTTGGAGATGGCACTCCAAAACTAAGACTAATGTTTACTCTTTGGATGGTATGTAGCTTGAATTGTTCAAATAAATGGGCATGAGAGTGATCATTCTGCCGTCAGAGTTTAATTGTCCACAGGACAAATCCACTATTATAAACAGAATGGTAGTTTTCTAGTTTCTGGTGCTTAGGACCAGTTATCAAGTGATAGGGGGTTACCTTTGCAAAAACAAGTAATCCACTAGTGCTTTTGTCCATTCTGTGCACAATCCCTAGGCGAATAGCTGCCCCAATTTGGTTGGAAGATAACCACTCGTTAGGACTTGGGTCTATAAATAAGCTACTGAGCTCATCATCAGAAATTTTCTCAACATCTGAAAGAACTTCCTCATTCGAAAATGCAACAACTGGAAGACTGCAATGATGTAGAATACCATTTACAAGTGTGCCAGTAGCATTCCCAGGTGCTGGATGAACAACCTAAATCAGAACAGAAATGTCATTTAGTGTCAAGATGAAATTGTCGCCGACAACAACTTCTGAAGCCTGATTCCTGAATGCTCCTTATGTGTGTGTATATATAATTCTCCATTTGGCTGAAAACTAAACTACTAAAACTTCACAAGTGTTTGAGTTGATGGCCAATGCTAACACGTTTCATTCTAAAGGTTCAGTTGCATCGACCCATAAAAAATGCTAGTTACTTTTACGCTATCACTCTAACAGGACTAGTAAATTTGCAACTCCCAATAATTACTTATAAAGTTCAATCTCAATATGTAAAGAAGCAGTATAAGACTTAACACCCACAAATGCCTTTAAAATGCACTCACTTTATGTAGGTTATTCATCTTCCCAATAGTAGGACGAGAGTGTTGCACTCTTTGATGGATAAGATATCAGTCAAAAAGTGAAAAGACAAAAATACCTCTAAAGTATAACTAACTGGATATTCTTCAGTTCATTTGAAATGTAGAGGATCCTGTTCCCCAATTTAATAAGGCCTTCAATTAATGAATCATAATAAAACAACTTTCATAAAATAAAATAAAAAATAAAAAATAAAAAATTAAAGACCTAATTGCAGTCAATATATATATATGCTTTAATTAAGGGCACCTAGCTACTTAATTTTTTTTTAAAAAAAAAATTAATATCATTTGATTGTCAAACATTCCAAAATAAATAAGGTTAAAAAAATTGATAGCAATAAATAAGAGAATCAAATAATAATAAAGACATTATTAAATAAAATCCAATGTTAAACGTTCCATTCTTGAAGTAAACATGCAAACAAAAGGTCGTAATGCACGTTTATATTGATAGAGCTCATATTTGAATGCTCTAATACTGGTTTGGTTGTTCGATTACTGGATTACTTGATGTAAAACTGTTGACGTGGGTGACTTACAAACCCATCAATATGTGGGCCAGCTGCTTCTCCTTTTGTGTATGGGTGATGGGTCTTGTATTACCTTTTGGGTTTTGGAGACAAGTCCAAGATATACTTGTACTAGGAAGGGCTATAACCGACTTTACCCTTTTATATATAAGGTTCTGTTTTCGACCTTAATACACCACGTATATATCCTTGTTTGTTTTGCCAACTCCACATCACCGCTATTGGTGGAGAGAATTAATGAGCGCGAAAAAGAGGAAATCGGCGTCTGTAGAGTCAGGGGAAAAGCCTCCATGGCCGATGGATGTCGTGGTCGGGGTGACTTTTCTCTTCCTGGGTGGTCTGGGTATCACGCGGTGGCTAAATATTTTAGATCCGGGAGGAATTTCCTTAATAGGAGATGCCATTCACATGACAGGAGCCATTTTCCTTAGTGTCACCCTCATCCAGAAGGACACATGTGCTGGTAAGAGAAAATTAAAGAACACACTCAACTCAAGTCTTTTAGTGGTTTGACAATTTTTGTATCTTTTCATTACAAAGACAATGAATCAGTTTCTAGCTTGGGAAATGTTGATACAAAACTTGATACTTACCGCATAGCTTTGATTTTACTGGTTTTAGGGCTTTCACTCAAATCACTGCATCTAACAGCTTTACATCTGGTGGTTAAAGTGTCTTATGGTGGACTCGTGAAATCCGAATTACGCCCGCTTGATATAAATTCAATTTTGGGAACACTTGTGGCCATCTATATGGTTGGTTTTAAATATAAGTCTAGTTATGTGGACAAACAGCACAACTTCAAATTGTTATACCTGGTAAGCCCTCAATTCTTTTGCAGTAAATAGTTTTAACATTCACAATTGCAGCATACATTCGCCTATAAATCTTGATTCAATTTTACTTGATACATGTGTTTTAAACTTGCATAAATTTGACAAGCTAGGCTTATATATGAGGTCAATTCAATTATCAGTTGTCAGGTTTTCTTGACCTATAAGATGCTCTTAATTGGGTTGGCAGGACTATCATTGCTTAACATGATTAATTTATTAAATGATTAAATTTCCCTATTCTTGACTAAACATGTTACTTATCACTTTTTTCTGTCGCAATGATTTGGAAGAAAAAAGTAAAGGTTATTTGTTGGAATCTACTACATTACATATTTACCATCTTTTTGTTAATTTATTATGATTATTTTTATTTATTTTGGAAATTTACCTCCTGGTCTTTTCTTAGTATAATCTATATATGTCATGGCTTTACCTCGATGCAGCTGGTACCTTGTGCTTTGCTATCATTAGTAATTCATCCCATGGCCCAGGAAAATAGTTGGAGTGGGATTACCGTGGCCTTCTGTTGTTATCTTAATTCTATTTCGATGCTACCTCAGCTGCAGGTCATGCGGAAGAGAGAAGTATGTTTTATTCTTTTAATTTGATGGTGGACTGACCTTCAGACATTGGTTTCTCATCTTTTCTTTCTTCAAATTCTCAGAGTGTTGATCCAATTTCTGCACAATATATATGTTGGCTAGGGTATTCGAGATTAGTATATGTTGAAAATTGGATTATCGAGGTGAGATATGATTTGGTTCTTAATTTGTATATGGTAATATTTAATGGTAGCTCAATTTCTTTCCAAGCTATTGATGATATATATGATTTGATTCTTTTATGCAGATATTGCTTACTCGAGGACAATCGGTGACTTTTTTGGGTTATGATTTTGTGAGTTATGATAATATATGGTGGACTATTATGGGTGTCCTCTCCGAAATTGTAAATGGTTTCATTCTTGCAGATTTTTGCTACTACTACTTTACCAGGTATGTAAATTGCTTTGATTTCATTTGCAAACTTGCTCCTAGGAAGCACGTTAATTCTAAACGTTTCTCCTTTGGATGCAGCCATTTTGATGTAGATCGTGAAGACATGCATCTCCCATCGGGAGTGGTGTGAGCTTGGGATGCTTCCAAAAGTTTTTATTTTGTACGTATCAAGTTAACTAAGTAATGTCATTTAATTTAGAGTACAATCGATTGCAGGGGATCTCGATCTCGATCTCATAGTCAGCATAGTTTTTGAATATTCCTTGTTAGTTATATATGATTTTATATAAATGTCTTACTAGACATTTTTTTTTTTTTTTTTTTTTCAAATTTACTAATTAAATGATCCAAGATATTGTCTCACTTGCTATGAGATCTTTGTGGCATTTACATCATTTACAGAATAAAAAGCACGTAAAAGTTTATGCCTTAATAAATAGAGATGTAATTCATTTCATAATAACAGAGGTCCGAATGTTTTAACTTGTATTTGATCCTTCTTCTTTTTTAAGCTTAAGAGAAACTGATTGGGTTTTAAGATTGCCTCGTTGGTGGGACTTTGGTTACTTTGCTTCTGAGAGGATTAAAAAAAAAATTTTGCTTTTTTTTTATTTTTTTATTTTTTCTGTCCATGAATTAGTGTTCTATTTTATTTATGTTGAAAATTTGTACGTTGGAGAAGATTAATATTATTGATGATTGTTTGGAAGTTTACACAAAATCAATTATATATAGACAAACCTCTTGATATCATGAGAAGACGTCAAGCACAACTTTGCTAAGTTTTGATCAATCTATGAAAGAAAAACTTTGGACTCAGTTTGATAATATTTTTTTGGACAACAAAAAAATGAAAGTATTAATAAACAATTCAAAACTATTTTTATATTTGTTTCACATTACAATTAAAAAGCAAAAAACACTATGTAAGATTTTTTTAAGAAATGAGTTGAGATTCAATTATTAAAGATTGACTTGATGTGAACTTTTTACTATATATCATTAGAAGATAATATATGTTCAAAAATTTCGAAACATATTTTTGGTATATATATATATATATCATCATTATAAAAGGCTTGTTTCGGTCCTTCTGCTTTTAGCCTATTTGTTTTCCGGTAAAAGAGAAGTTTATACTATTGTCTTTTCTTTTGAGGAATAATCTCGTGTAATAGTGAAATTTGGTTCTTTGGGTTCTAAGTGGTGTTTAATGTGTTAATTTTCTTTATACCCTTTTAACTTATGCCAGCCAGTATGAAGAGAAGAGAAATTTCAACGACACAATTACTTACAAATAATTTTAACTAATTCTTACATAATAATTCACATAACCATAAAACATTCGTTCGAAATTTTCCTCAGTAAAGGCCATTACTACTCTATTGATGGTTTTTTTTTTAAAAAAAAAAAACCCACAAAATCACTCGTGGATTAAACTCATTAAAGGAGCAAAATACAAAAATAGTCCCAACCTTCACCATGAGGTCAAAAAAGGAAGAAAAATGAAGAAAACTGCATGCTGCGATGTGCACGTGATGGGTGGGACGTTGTCTTATTTGAAGATGTTGTCTAACATAGTTACATAGGCTGTTTTGGACCTTCGGTAACAAAATGGTAGTTCAATGCGGAGAGTGTCAATTCATATGTACTTACCCCTTAGAATAAATTAGAAAAAAAAAAAATTACCCCTTAGAATAAAAGGCTTAAAGCATGTTTGTTTGGTATGCAGAATGAATTATCGGAAATGAATAATTATTATAATAGAATAGCTTTTTCTTTGTTTGGCTGAACATCATTCATAAGAATAGTAATTCCTAAAAAAAAAAATAATAATAATTATTATTTTTTAAATGAATTTTTCAAAATACTATTAATTTTATTATTATTTTTCTGCACACCTAAAAAACAACAACTAAAAATCACAAAATATTTTTTTGGGTGGACGGCCACCCTGGTAACCCAGTATCATTGGATTTCTTAAAATGTTTTCTTCAAGATCAAGAATGTATGCATTTTGATATGAAACAAATCAACCATTTTTCTATGCCATAAAATGGATTTCTTTTGGTTACGGTTGCATCTTGGTCCTTGGAGAGACAAAATCTCAGTTTTCTATGCCATTTATCTTGGAAAGGGTATATAGTATTGGATGAAATTTCACGTAAAGAGAAAGTGATGGTGATAATTTTATAATTATCATACAATATATATATATTATTTTTTGTATTCAAGATATTCAAACTTTATATTGATATGGATGCCAACCACCCAGTAATCCAAAAAGCAAAATTCTTCGGTTTAAAGCACAACAACCCAAGTAAACTAGCCTATTCCTTGTCAAAGTCCAAGTGCCCCTTGGGACCCAACAACCCATAAAAGCCCACGAAAAATAAATATCTGATCCTCTTAGCTGGCATCCACCATATATCTCGACTATCAATACTGTTTGCGTCCACTTTAAGCATCCACGGTGATCTGCTTCACAATGTTCAGTGTTGCGTCTAAAAGTCTGTTTCAAAAATTGCACTAAAAGTCTGTTTCTTCTGCAAGTTTGGGCGCCCGAGAGATTGCACTAAAATAGAAAGGCTGACAACAGGTAACAGCAATTTTGTTTGGAAAGGCTTTAAGGCTTTGTAAGGCAATACGACTACTATTTTATTTTATTTTGTAAGAATGACAATACGATTTTGTTTATAAAAAGCAACCCACCCAGCCTCCCTACCATACCAGCATTCACTATTCTGTAATGTCTCCTTAAAAAATATAGGCTTTCTTATGGCTTTTTTTCGATTGCAAGTTTGTCGCCTCTCTTGTCATTTTAGGATGGCACTCGTACGAGAACGAGAAGGAGAATGTCATGAGAATCTATTTGACTTGCATGATCAGTATTTTTGCGGTAAGCCTTGCACTATACCTACTGGGTTCTAACAAGTTACTCACCTCTTATTTTGAGAACGAAGTCGATGCTGAGAGGTGGAAGAGGATTTGCGCTAAGCTCGTACGTGGGCTGGCTTTCCATGTCGTTTGTGAGTAAGTTACTCATAGGATGTACATATTTTGACGCACTATTATTCTAAGTGAATCCTATAAGTAACTAACTTGCTTTGCTTTGATGTACATGTTTGTCGATTCGGCCTTCTTTGTCCCGACTCGGTCCCAGCCGACTCGTCGTCCAGAGCGTTTACCGATCCGACTCCGTTAACTTCCCCAACGGCGTCGGTTTGAGCAGAGCCGACTGGCAGAGCTCCTGCGCTATCCTCGCCAGTAAGGTTGTTTCCCAGGAGCAACCCACGGAGAAGCCCGGAGCTGCCGGAGGAGGTGGGGCGGCCGGGGGTGCCGGCCATGTGGCGGCCGTTAATGGTCACAGTATCGATCTCGACCTGGTTCCGATTAGCACCGACAGCAACCACAACAAGCCGCATCAGCTGGCACATAAGGCGCTCACCATAACGGACCTGTCCCCGGCTCTGATGCACGGCTCGCAGCTCCGAGTTGCTTACCAAGGGGTGCCCGGCGCGTACTCCGAAGCCGCCGCCGGAAAGGCCTATCCGAACTGCGAAGCCATTCCGTGCGACAAAACAGCAAACATGTACATCAAACCCTATGAGTAACTTACTCACAAACGACATGGAAAGCCAGCCCACGTATTAGCTTAGCGCAAATCCTCTTCCACCTCTCAGCATTGGCTTCGTTCTCAAAATAAGAGGCGAGTAACTTGTTAGAACCCAGTAGGTATAGTGCAGGGCTTACCGCAAAAATACTGATTATGCAAGTCAAATAGATTCTCATGCCATTCTCCTTCTCGTTCTCGTACGAGTGCCATCCTAAAATGACAAGGGAGGCGACAAACTTACGATTGAAAAAAAGCCAAAGAAAGCCTATATTTTTTAAGGAGACATTACAGAATAGTGAATGCTGGTATGGTAGGGAGGCTGGGTGGGTTGCTTTTTATAAACAAAATCGTATTGTCATTCTTACAAAATAAAATAGTAGTCGTATTGCCTTACAAAGGCCTTAAAGCCTTTCCAAACAAAATTGCTGTTACCTGTTGCCAGCCTTTTTATTTTAGTGCAATCTCTCGGGCGCCCAAACTTGCAGAAGAAAATTTTCTGCTACGAAATTGATTCACTGTCTTCTGGTTTTTGAAACAGCACAAACGCAGATTTCCATTTTTGTGCAACGCAATTGTGAAAGACAGATTTTGTTTCACAAGACGCAGATTTCCATTTTCGTGCAATGCACTCGTGAAAGATAGATTTTTGAAACAACACTGGTTATACTTTTAGACGCAACACTGAACTTATACTGTAAAGCCGATCACCGTGGATGCATAAAGTGGATGCAGACAGTATTGAGAGTCGAGATATATGGTGGATGCCAGCTAGGAGGATCAAATATTTATTTTTCGTGGGCTTTTATGGGTTATTGGTCCCAAGGGGCACTTGGACTTTGACAAGGAATGGGCTAGTTGACTTGGGTTGTTGTGCTTTAAACCGAAGAATTTTGCTTTTTGGATTACTGGTTGGTTGGCATCCATATCAATATAAAGTTTGAATATCTTGAATACAAAAAATAATATATATATATATATATATTTTGTACGATAATTGTATAACAATTTACTAAATAACATTTTTTTTTAATAAATAATCTACTAAATAACATTATTTTAGATAACCATGTTGATGACCTATATTTATTCATAGACACAAATTTCTTACAATTAAACCAACCTCTAAGAACGACATTTTTTTTTAAGCTATTAATACATACTATTAAAACAAATATATGTATTTTCATATGCATGTTACAGGTTTGTAGTAAGAATGCTCTATGCTTTACTGATTCGAATGGTTTAAGTGATATAATATTCCATATTTGAATGAGAAGTACCTCAAGAACTTCAAATTTATTATTATATTAATCCAATATAATCTATTTATGATTAACCGTACATATATAGAATTTCTTCTCATTATATAAAAAATCAAATAAAATGATGTCTCTATCTCTATACACCTCGTTTTTTAATCACCATTTTGAAAATAACATGATATAACAAGATGGTAATAACAAAAAAACAAGAGATTCCTCTAAAAAAGAGACAAAGAAGTTGCCGAATTGTTTGTACTTTATAGGTATTAAGGATGGATCAGGATCTCATCATATCTAATATTATATTTTTATATATAATAGAGGAGTTTTAAACAAGAGAGACTAATAGCTTGACACATGGCGCTTAATTTATCTGACAACTGCTTACTTTTGAAAGTTTTAAACAGGATGATCTAATATCTTGACGCGTGGCGCTTCATTTATTTGACAACTGTTTACTTTTAAAAGTTTTAAACATGAGAGTCTAATAGCTTGACACATGTCGTTTCATTTATCTGACAAATGTTTACTTTTAATTAAATCGTTTAAATTAAATGGTACATTTAAAACAAAACAAAACAAATGAAAAAATTGAAAAAACAAAACAAAACAAACAAACAAACCGTTTCTACAAATGAAACACAAAAAAAAAAAAAAAAACCAAAAAACTGTATGCTCAACCACTAAACAAAACTACTAAAACAGTTTCTATCCCATTCTACAACAAACACCCTCTGAAACAGTTTCTACTCCATTATACCTCTGGAACATCCTTCATTCTACACCCAGTAAGTTTTTTGCAACAGAAATTCCATTTCTTCCATTACTGGGTAAGTACACCCAGTAAGTTTATTCTATTCCTTTTACAAACTATCATTTATTGTATGCATTTATTTAAGTTTATTTAATAAAATCCCCATTGTTAAAATTTCAATTGTTTTTATTATGTTTACAAATTGTCATTGTCCAATGTTATTGTTTATGTTAGCACTGTCATTCACTGTTATTGTTCGATTTGCTGTTGCATGTTATCATTTTTGATGAGTCTATTTGAAAAAAAAAAATTCCCATGGAAACCCAGATTAAAAAATGGCTCAATTCTCAAATCCATGTTCGCGGAGATGAAAATAAAAAAAGAAGGGGTTTTCCTTAGAAAAATTAGAGTTACGGATATGATTAAGTGGTGGAGTTATTTCCTAATTTATTTTCTATAAGTTGTTTCTTTTTCTTTCTTTTTTTTTTTTTTTGAAAAACTATAAGTTGTTTCTACGTTCTGCTTTTTCTACATTTGGGTTTGAAGGCCAAATAATTATGATGTAATTATTAAATAATCATTAAAATCATTTAATGATTTCTAAAATTGGAATTGGTTATGAATTAAATTAATATCAAAAGGTTTTTAGACCCCAATTAGATCTCCATCTTCTTTATTGCTTTCTGTTTCTTTGATTTGAATTACACAGCATTTTATGATATCTGAATGCCGTTACTGTTGACGTACACATTCATATCTCTTTTTTAATTTTATTTAAATGAAGTAACATGTCGATCAGTAATACTAAGATTTGGCAGAACTGAGTCATGAAAAAATGCCAAATTAACCATAAGTCTAATTAAAAATCTAATATATCGAGAAAAATGTATTTCATAAAATTATGGCATGCAGAAGATGGTGTAAATTATGAAAGATTATATATGAAACAATATTTAGTGTCTAAAAAAAAAAAAAAAAAAACTCAAAAACAAACCCAATCAATTCCCACTAAATTATTTTCTAATCACAATAATATCTTTAGTCCCACTTTTTATTGTTTGAATCCCCTTGAAAATTTTCAAGCCAAGAATTGTGACATAATAAAAATAAGCGGCCCCATTCATTATTATTTTTGCCTTGATTCATTCACATTTGAAAAAACAGATAAATTTAACCGTTTGGAGTTGTATGTAGCGTATTATCCCTACAATTAAGTCCATTATAGATTGTGTTAGTGGGTTATATAGTTTGTTAGGAGTTATAGTCTCTAGACTCTCTACTAAGGACGACAGGTTTTTCTTTTGTTCTTTTGCTTCTTTTTTTACCTGTCAATCTGTCATGTATTGGAAAAAAAAAAAAAAAAAAAAACTAATCAAATTATACACCTACTTAAAATATTAATTGCCTGCCATGCCAAAATATTCAGATAATTTGCAAATTATTCCGTCTGATTAAAATAATTTGCAAAATATTTCTTTAGACTCATTATTTGATATTTGTTGCCAATATCCTGTTTGGATGACGACATAATATAAATACATCAATCTTCATCTAGAGTTTTTAATGCTTTTTATGTACTCTTCAAGAATTTTATTTTGTTTTGTAGCATTAATTTCTTAATATTGTTACTGTACATAAATACTTTTATTTATATCTAAAATGCTATTTGTTATTTGTTATTGGTTTTTTTTAATATTACAATATTATGTACACAATCTCTTGAATTAATTACTAATCTAATATAATAGGGGAGTTTTTAGGACGAATGCATAAAATTGTGACATATGGCATTTTAAAATGTTAACAGGTGTCATTTTAAGTTAAACAGTGCATTTAAAATAAAAAGACATGTACTTTTTGATAAATGAACCGGTTTAAGTAGAATAAGTCAAAACACTCAAAACATCACATTCTACTTCTCACAAATCCCACTCTCGGTACGCTTCTTCTTCTTCTTCTTCTTCTATAGTGTTTTAAATTTTAGATATTTGTTTCACATTCAATTTTATTTGAAATTTCCTATAGATATTTGGATTCCAAATATTTGTATACACAATTGCTACATCTGCAAGAGTGCAAGACCCAGTTCGTCAACAAGGTTTCGTCTTGTAACAGTAAACTACTATTTCTTATTGAAAAGGCCAATTCGATACGGCAATTCTCCTAAGGAATGCTTTTACACTTCTCAAAAAGATATTGATTACATCTTCAAAGGCGTTATTTATACTTCCTTTTTCAACTAACAACTTCTAACTAACTGAACCTAACAGAATGAACCTAATTGAATAGCTAACCACTTTCTTCTAATGCCTATTACACGTCGAGTCTCACTCTTCTTCTTCTTTTTTTTTTTTCTTTTTTTTTTTCTTTTTTTTTATATTATGATTATAATATGTCTTACTGAATTGTAAATGAAAGATCGGCACCACCTACAGAAAACAAGAGAAAAAAAATAATCCTAAAGAAAATTACAAATCCAAAAGAAATTATTGATTCAAGATAGAACCGAAAACTTACAGAATTAAACATTTGATGTCCGCTTAGATGAAAATACTAATTTACAGTCAAAATTGAGATTTCCTTTTGGTTTATTTTGAATACCCATATGTTTCTAAAGCCAAAAAGCAATAGATTCCATGATTCAAAATTTATTATACCCAAATGGGGCAAAAACAGACTCAAATACAAATTTTAATTCTGTCTAAACAATATATCTATACAATGTAAGCAATTATCTGAAATATATGTCGCTTTATATTTTGGTTTTTTTTTTTTAGAGTTGGTTGTGGGACTTTTGGCTTCAAATTAAGAGGGAGACAGGGAGAGGGTATTAATTTAATAGATGGTGCCAAACAACAAAAAAATAAATGTAAGAAGAAAAAAAAAGTTTCAAGGAAGCAGGAAAAAAAGAAAAAGAAAACTATTCTATAAAGCTTTAAAGAGAAAGAAAAGCATTGAGAAACCATTTTCCAGCAACACAAATGCTCAAGTCATTTCCTAACACAATTTATAACTTTGATTTATTTGATTACGTTAAATGTTGAGTTAAATTATGTTGGGGGCGGTCCTCTTTATGTGAGGACCAACCCACCACGTGGACTAGTAAACAAAAGGGTTGCTATATAAAAGGAACACACCTACGTGTGTTTCGGTGAGACTAAGAGACAAAGAAATAAGGAGAAGAAAGAAACAGTGACGGCGCAAGGGAGAGAGAGAGAAAAGAAAAGAAAAAGAAAAGGGTTTGCCTAACTACATCCGTCAGAGATCGAAGGTTCGTTTGTGGTCCGATCTTGATGCAATTATAAAGTGTTGCTCCTGATGACAAGTGTTACGTATTGACTGGTGTCGATCATTGGAATTCCTCTCCAATCGCTTGATTGCTAATACCAAGTCCAATAATGGATGTATTCTTGATGTGGTGATAAAGAGGGGTAGATTAATTATTTTGCTACTGCGTTACTCTTTAATTTGCACAAAGAGGGGTAGATTAATTCTGCTGAACATCTGAAATTGGTGTTCACCCCTAACAACGACAACTCGTTTCTCCTGTGAACTGTTGGGCCGAGACTTGTTGATAAACTTGGGCTCTGATACCAGTGTTAGGTGGTATTGGGCCTCTCTCAACTCTAAAAGCTAGCTCAAGAGGTGAGGCTTTTCCTCACACTCATAAACCGACCACCAACTCCTTCCACAACCGATGTGAGATAACCCCAACAAGATGTTGAGTTAAATGTTGAAAAATTCAAATCAATCATTGCATACCAAACCATTCTGATAACAAACAAACCTACAAAATGGAACCATCTCAAGGAAATCTACAATTAAATAATGGGACCATACCATCTATGATCTGCTTAGTTTGAGATGATTGTGCTGAAAATTTAAATTACTCCCAACGTGCTACCAGTTAAATCAGTGAAGGTTTAACTAGGGAAGCGATATATCAACAAATGGCCTAAACATATCTAATGTAACTTCAATGAACCACATCAACAAGTAAAGTGAAACTAAACCATGAAAAGGTTAAATTATCTTACTAATTTATTTCCCGTATCTTGCACTACAAGCATCGAATGAGCATCAATTCTACTAGAGGCAGCTTTTGTTCTTTTGTAAATAAAATTCTTTGAAACTCTTTGTACACACAGACTCGCAATTTCGATTTTTTACAATGGCGGAATTCTTCATGGAGAGCAAAAATATCTCTCAAAATAGGTCATTCCAGAATATCTTAACCTCCTATCGGAACCAATTTAACATCGAATTTCTAAATCTCTTCCGGTAGTTGAACAGAGCAGAGCTCTGGTTTCTTGTAAACGAAAACGCTATCCAAACCAAGCATAGAGACGATGAATTTAAACTGAAACGGATGAATATATAACGACAATATTATGAGGCTAATATAGAGCAGAAATTGAAGTTACCTTATCCACAACGCGGCCATTGAAAGCGACGAGGCCGGAGCGAATACTAGACTGGACGTCTGGACGCGAGCCCTACTGATGCCGCTAATGTGAGAAGAGATCCAAGAATCGAGTCTCATCTTGCCTGAATTGATGCACACGGTCTCTTCCAATCGAACTCCGCCGTAGTTGGCCGGCTCTGCGGCCGGCAAGGGCTTCGTGGCTTTCATCGGAGTTTGTGGAACCAGAACTGGCACTGGCTGTGAGGAAGGTTCTTAAAGCCCTAGAGGGAGCTCTATGGCTCCGAAAGAAAGAAGGCGAGGTCTGAAGTATAAATGATTTTGCCAGGATGGCGAGAGAGAAAAGTGGAGGGAGAGCATGATTGGTCTCCTTTGAAAGATTAACTTTACCAGAGAACAGAGAAGCAACGTTTATTTATAAACATGGAGGTTTATATGGAGATTAAGAAATACAAAGGAAAAGTTTTACATGTAGCTACCATGGAACACAGTGCCGTGAAGAGCAGCACTGTTGCATAAGAGCTGAAAGAGGGATGAGACGTTGCAGGAAATTTGATATTGTGGGAGAGGGAAGATATACAAACTCTTATTTTACGGATGGCGGCTGATCTCTTTTTTCTTTTTGCAACACATTTTTCTTCTTCTCTCTTGTTTCTGGCTCCTCCAAAACATCAAGAAGAAAAATTTGCTACTCCCTTTGTTCAGTTGTTGCACTCTCTCTATTTATTTATTTTATTTTATTTTTTATTTTTTCTAACGGTAACCGCCTAAAGCTGTTAGTAAAATTCGCTAACAGCCTAGGCGGTTAACCGACATGTATGGGTTAATGTGGTTATTAACCGCTAACCATTTTTTTAAAGGAAATTAAAAACAAAAAAAAATGGCGTTGTTTGTACGGCAATACCCTACTACATACGACGTCGTTTATAAAATTTATACACCAAAACAACATCATTTCATATATATATATATATATATATATATATATATTTGTATTCAAGAATTAATTTTTGAACAAAGGGGAAGCTACGACTGCTCTCATGAGTGTAAATCTTACCCTCTCTTTTGTCTGTTCTAAGCTGTTGCTTGAAGGTGATTCATTGGTAACTATTTTGGCTATCAACCAGCTCTCCCTCTTTCCGGATTGGAGCTTATCTCCCATCATCTCTTACATACTTTTGGACTTCAGCATTTTCAAGTTTAGAATGTTTTTAAAGTTTTTTGCGGTGCAAACTTTCATGCACGCCATCTCACTAAGTGGGCCGCTACTAACCTTGTATTTAGAAGCATTTTCAATTCCTTCACTATGATATCTTCTATTAGGATCAACAATGGGAAAGATCTCCTATATAACCATTCCATTTTGTTGTATTTGCTAAAAAAAAATAAAAAATAAAACTTTATATTGATATGGATGCCAACCAACCATTAAAGCAAAATTCTTGGGTTTAAGCACTACAACCCAAGTGAACTAGCCCATTCCTTGTCAAAGTCCAAGTGCCCCATGGGACCCATCAACCCATAAAAGCCCACGAAAAATAAATATCTGAACCTCCTAGCTGGCATCCACCATATATCTCGACAATTATTAGGCCTTGTTCGGTTTGAGTAATAGACCCATTGAAATGAACTAACTAACTCTAGGAATAGGTATTCATTTATTTGGTAACACTCTATTATTAGGAATAGTCTAATCTCATGGTATTATTAATCACATACACACAGAATTAGCTTAGCTAATACTTTCTTATAAGATTAAATTAATCGTGTAAATTACCACAAAAAATCTTACTTTTTTTTTTTCCTATTTTTGTTCTTTTTATTTTATCCCTTTTCTGTTTATATACCAGTTTTTTTTTTTTTTTTTTTAATTCCTTTTTTATGGCATCCTCCAATTGGTATTATATATATATAATTCATAACAATTTTTGTTGTATATAGAAATTTTTCATCCCCTCTCTCCGTTTTTGTACCAGGTTTTTTTTTTTTTTTTAAATTTGTTTTTTATTCAGTTTTTTGCATGCTAGTTTACATTTTTTAATTAAGAGCGTTTGCTATACCATTTTTTGATGGTTAAGATGTTTGGTGATATATATATTTTTTTAATTAAAAACGATTGCTATACCATTTTAATTGAGTTTCTACAAAATGATATCAAGATGGTTGATGTGTTTTTCCTAGTTTAAAAAAAAATGGTGATATGACGTTTATGTGATTTTTTTATATAAATAATTTTGTAGCATAATTGCAAAAATAAAATTAAAAAGGCAACATGCCAGACATAATTAAAAACAAAAAATAAAAAATTATAGTATATTTATTTATGTTTCAAATAATAATACTAATAAAAAAAGTCTTTAACAATATAAATTGTATTTATATTATAACTTATAAGAGTATTTTAGAAAATTTGATCACAATATGATTTCATTCACCAACCTATTGCATTGTACCAAACGAAAGAATATATAATCAATGTTCTATTCCAACGTTACAACCAAATAAAGGAATATAAATAGCTAGTCTATTCTACACTCTTCAATTCTTAGTAGTAACTAATCATTTTCCAATGGACTAGACATTCCGCGAACCAAACGATGTTTAACTATTCGTGTCAAATTTAAGCATCCACGGTGATCAGCTTTGCTTGTCTTTCCTTTGTTTCCAGGTAACGCCTCTCTTTCCTCTTCTTTCTGAAACCCTAATCTTATTTTACCCTTCAAGTCCGACTTTAATTCTCTCTCTTTTGAATGCTCCACCTAATCGTTCTCCTTAAGCACTGCACATCTTTTCTTTTAAAACTTCCATATATTGTGTTAGGAATAAATTCACTTTATAAGCCCAGAAGATTTTGGGCCCAAAGCCCACAAGAAAATAAATTAAATAGTAGAAGACACAGTCCAATTGAGACTCTATTTCACAAAGACCTACTCAAAGATGGGGAGTTATAACTCAAGCTTATCTCTAGGATAACTATTGAAGTCTATCTCAACTCTTCATGAGAACTAATTCAATTTTACCTCAACTCTCTAGCCTATAAATAGCCCCTACACAAACAAACTGTAACGATTTTGTTTTTCATTTCAATATATATATATATATATATATATATATGATAAAAGCACAACTTAAATTCAAGTTTGGCCCAACTTTTTTTTTAAGTTTTTTTTAAAAAAACTGCTTATAGAGGAGAAAGAGCCTTAAACTAGAGAGATTGAGAAATTTGGTATAAAAATTGGTCAAAATTGAGTTTAAGTTGTGACTGTATCACACCTTTTATATATATATATATATATATATATATATAAAAAAAAGGTGAATCCCACGTATATTTGTTTTTGCCAACTCCACATCACCGCTATTGGTGGAGAGAATGAGCGAGAAAGAGAGGAAATCGGCCGCTGTAGAGTCAGGGGAAAAGCCTCCATGGCCGATGGATGCGGTGGGCGCGCTGACTTTCCTCATCCTGGGTGGTCTGGGGATCACGCGGTGGCTAAATATGTTAGATCCGTTAGGCATTTCCTTGATAGGAGACGTCATTCACATGATAGGAGCCATTTTCCTTGGTGCCACCCTCACCCAGAAGGACACATGTGCTGGTAAGAGAAAATTAAAGAACAAGTCTTTTACAATTTTTGTATCTTTACATTACAAAGACAATGAATCAGTTTCTAGCTTGGGAAATTTTGACACAAAACTTGATAATTACAGCATTGCTTTGATCTGCAGGGCTTTCACTCAAATCACTGCATCTAACAGCTTTGCATCTGGCGGTTAAACTGTCTTATGCTGGCCTCGTTAAATCCGAATTACGCCCGCTTGATGTAAATTCACTTTTGGGAACAGTTGTGGCCATCTATTCAATTTTGGGAACACTTGTGGCCATCTATATGGTTGGTTTTAAATATAAGTCTAGTTATGTGGACAAACAGCACAACTTCAAATTGTTATACCTAGTAAGTCCTCAATTCTTTTGCAGTAAATAGTTTTAACATTCACAATCGTAGCATACATTCGCCTATAAAAATAAATGAATCTTGATTCAATTTTACTTGATACATGTGTTTTAAACTTGCATAAATCATATATGAGGTCAATACAGTTATCAGTTGTCAGGTTTGCTTGCCCTAAGATGTTCTTGGGCTGGCAGGACTATCATTGCTTTCATAGGTTTTCATTAGGGTTCATATTTGTGCCTTAACACTTCCCATCAGCTTAGGCTTTTAGGAAAAACAGTGATTTAACATGTTTCCTGAATTCGAAACTAAACATGTGAATTATCACTTTGTTCTGTCAACTGTCGCAATGATTTGGAAGAAAAAAGTAAAGGTTTATTTGCTGGAATCTACTACATTACATTTTACCATGTTTTTGTTAATTTATTTTTATTTATTTTGGAAATTTACCTCCGGTCTTTTCTTTAATACCTTGTCATGGGTTTATCTTGAATTCGAGACAGCTAATACCTTGTGCTTTGCTATCATTATTAATTCATCCCATGACACCGGAAAATAGCTGGAGTGGGATTACTGTCGCCTTCTGTTGTTATCTTAATTCTATTTCGATGCTACCTCAGCTGCAAGTAATACGGAAGAGAGAGGTATGTTTTATTCTCTTCTTTTTTTTCCATTTTGATGGTGCACTGACTTGTAGAAATTGTTTTCTCATTTTTTCTTTTTTCAAATTCTCAGAGTGTTGATCCGGTTACAGCACAATATATATGTTGGCTGGGGTTTTCGAGAATAGTATATGTTGAAAATTGGATTATCGAGGTGAGATATGATTTGGCTCTTAATTTGTATATGGTAATTAATGGTAGCTCAATTTCTTTCCAAGCTATTGATATATATGATTTGATTCTTTTATGCAGATATTGCTTACTCGAGGACAATCGGTGATATTTTTGGGTTATGCTTTTGTGGGTTATGATAATATATGGTGGACTATTATGGGTGTCCTCTCCGAAATTGTAAATGGTTTCATTCTTGCAGATTTTTGCTACTACTACGTGACCATGTATGTAAACTGCTTTGATTTAATTTGCAAACTTGCTCCTGGGAAGCACATTAATTCTAAACGTTTCTCCTTTGGATGCAGCCATTTTGATGATCGTGAAGACATGCAACTCCCATCGGGAGTGGTGTGAGATTGGGATGCTTCCAAAAGTTTTTATTTTGTATGTATCAAGTTGACTAAAGTAATGTCATTTAATTTAGAGTACAATCGATTGCAAGGGATCTTGATCTCGATCATTTTTTAATATTCTTTGCTAGTTATAAATGATTTTATTTAAATGCCCTACTAGACTTTTTTTTTTCTTTCTAATTTACTAATTAAATGATCCAAGATATTGTTTCACTTGCTATGAGATCTTTGTGGCATTTACATCATTAGAGAATAAAAAGCACTTTAAAGTTTATGCCTTAACAAAGAGAGATGTAATTCAGTTCATAATAACAGAGGTCCGAATGTTTTAACATGTATTTGATCTTTTTTTAAAGCTTAAGAGAAACTGATTAGGTTTTAAGATTGCCTCGTTGGTGGGACTTTGGTTACTTTGCTTCTGAGAGGATTAAAAAAAAAAAAAATTGTTTTTTCTTATTTTTATTTATTTATTTTTTCTGTCCATGAATTAGTGTTCTATTTTATTTATGTTAAAATTTAGTACATTGGAGAAGATTGATATTATTGATGATTGTTTGGAAGTTTACACATATAGACAACTTCGATATTATAAGAAGACGTCAAGCACAACTTTGCTAAGTTATGATCAATATGAAAGAAAAATTTGGTACTCCTTTGATAATATTTTTTAGGACAAAAAAAAGAAAAAATAATGAAAGTATTAATAAACAATACAAATTCCTATATTTCACTACTTTAGGCCTTAAGGGTTCATTTCTGATAGCAAGGTAGTCTAAATGCTCAGGATTTAAATCCCTACTGCCATATCATATTCTCTCTCTCCTGAATAGTTGCATTTGCCAACATTGTGAAGCATAACTTAAGCACATGACAATGGAAGTGATGGAGGACCATCAATCACCTACTAGCAGCATGGCAGGCTTGTCTACAATTACTTGATCCCGATACAGCAACCATGCGAATCCGATTATTTAAATCACAACCAATTGGGACCTCAACACGCCTAGTAGTTGGAGATGGCACTCCAGAAGTAAGACTAATGTATACTCTTTAGATGGTATGTTGCTTGAATTGTTCAGATAAATGGGCATGAGAGTGTTCATTCTGCCATCAGAGTATAATTGTCCACAAGACAAATCCGACTATTATAAATAGAATGGTAGTTTTCTAGTTTCTGGTGCTTAAGACCAGTTATCAAGGGATAGGGGGTTACCTTTGCAACAAGAAGTAATCCATTAGTGCCTTTGTCCAATCAATGCACAATCCATGGGCGAATGGTTGCCCCAATTTGGCTGGAAGATAACCACTAGTTAAGACTTGGGTCTGTAAATAAGCTACTGAGCTCATCATCAGAAATATCCTCAGCATATGAAAGAACTTCCTCATTCGAAAATGCAACAATTGGAAGACTGCAATGATGCAAAATACCATTTACAAGTGTGCCAGAAGCATTCCCAGGTGCTGGATGAACAACCTAAATCAAAACAAAAATGTCATTTAGTGTCGAGATGAAATTGTCGCCGACAACAACTTCAGAAGCTTGATTCCTGAATGCCCCTTATGTGTGTGTATATATATAATTCTCCATTTGGCTGAAAACTAAACTACTAAAACTTCACAAGTGTTTGAGTTGATGGCCAACTTTGTTGCTAACACGTTTCATTCTAAAGGTTTAATTGTATCGACCTACAAAAAAGTTAGTCACGTCTGCGCTATCACTCTAACAAGACTAGTAAATTTGCAGCTTTTTATAATCACTTATAAAGTTTAATCTCACAAAGTAAAGAAGTAGTATAAGATTTAACACCTACAAGTATCTTTATAATGCACTCACTCTATGTGGATTATTCATCAATATGAGACGAGGGGATTGCACTCTCTGATGGATAAGATATCAATCAAACTTATTACATATTGTATAATTGTAATATGCATTGGTCCAAGAATTGAGCCTCATCTTGCCTGAATTGATGCACAAGGTCTCTTCCAATCGAACTCCGAGAATTTAGGAAGCTCTAATTTGGTTTAACTTACCAAATGACATAGTAGTTCATTCATATATGTACAAGGTAAATTACAAAGAAACTAGAAACGACAAAGTACAAAAGGAAAGCTACATGTAGGCTAATATATTAAATACAAAAGTAAAGCAATTGAGAAGACATCATGATGGTGCTGTTGTTGCACAAAACATGGAAGAGTGAATCACGGAGCTTGAGTTTTCAGCATGATTCAAGGAGAAGAGGCTGCTGTTACAGGAAAAGGGGATCTGTTGTGGGCTTGAATGAGCTGTGTCGATGTGTTGTTGGTCAGCTTGAATCATGGCCTGTTAATCACCAGTGAATGCCTCCTCTCTGGTACTGCGCTCAATGGTGCGATCGAGCGCACCAGTGAACGCCTGCTAATCTGGTCTCTTAACAACAGCTGCTGCTTGATCTGGTTCCTTAACAGAAATCAATTCACCGACATGAAGGGACTGCAACTTATTTGCAACCCTCAACTCTCAAGCATTCAAATAATCCAATACGTGTAGAAGGAGAAAACTAGAGGGGGCGAGGTGACGTGACTTGACTTGTAATCAATTCACCAACATGACGGGCAGATCCGGATCCCTTCCAATTGAGGGAAAAATGAGAATCTCATTTTCTCTAATTTGAGCCTTTAGATGAATCTAAAGGTTGAAAATATTTCAATCTCAAAACTCAAACACAAACACAAACACAACAATACCGGATTTTATACCAAATTTAAATTAAAAAATTATTTTGTCGTTTTATACCAAATTTTATCATTTTGTACTTTGTCGCTTATAATATATATATATATATATAGAGTAGATAATAGGAAATATTTGATATTATAATTAATCATTTTATCATATAATATAATCATATGGTACAAGTTATTGTGTCATTTAATAAAAATATTATCATTAGATAGTTTACACTTTTAAAATTGGAATCGTATATCACATAATCATTAATCATTATATAATCATATGGTATATCTGCGTAAGTTATTGTGTTATTTAATCAATACATTATAATTATATACTTTATTCTTATAAAACTTATATCACATTATCTTAAATCTAAGATAATACTAATATGAATTGTGAGATAATATGATCATATAATTTAAGTGTGAGTGTATGACCATTAGATCATGAGGAATTTAGGACTAAAGAGTTTGAGCATTACCATTAGATTAAGTGATTAATAACGAAATAACTAATGTGTTTCTTATAATTTACACATTATAATCACAATTTGCGGTAAGTAAAAACTTAACAATTTAAATTTAAATCATATGTTGATGTTGTGAATCGTGATCATGAGATCATATAATAAAAGTACATAACAATTAACATTGACCCATAATACAATCATATAAGTATTAAGTATATAAATGTTTACATATAAGATACAATATATATTAATATTGACATTATATACTTGACCCGTGTTAAGTATTAACATTTGAACCTATCAACTAAATAATACTATATGTAATATGATAATAGTGATTAGTGTGTGTGACATAAAGCGTTTGACATTGTGATTTAAAAAATATTTAATCTTAAATTAAGAAAAACATTGTGAGATAATATGATTATACAATTTAAGTATGAGTCACTCATGAATCATGAATTCATGATGAATTTGGGACTTAGAGCTTGAGGATTACCATTAGATTAATGAAGTAACTAATGTGTTTCTCATAATTTATACATTATAATCACAATTTGCGGTAAGTAAAAACTTAACAATTTGAATTTAAATTATATATCATGATATCATATAATATAAGTATATAACAATTAACAATAACATTGACCTATATAATGTTACAATCATATAAGTATATAAATGTTTACATATAACTATATAAGATACAATATATATTAAAATTCAAATATCAAATTGAACCTAAATAATACTAAATAACACAATTTTTATTCATAATTCCTAAATTTTGAATTTTTAAATTTTTGATTGAATTTAATCGTGGCCGTCTAATTGAATTGAATTTAATACCGGCTGTTGGATTTGATTAATGAAACTAGTCTCATTATCGCCTCTCATGGTATGTCTTGCCTCTCGGTGAAGCTTTCTTTAGTGTTCTTTTGTTTAGATTCAGGGTCTCTCTAAAAAAAAATCTGCAATAAACTTTGTATTACTCACTTTATTCTCACAGATCATCATTTCATCGGTGACAATTTCAAGTATTTTTTTCATGAATCTAACTCATTTACTTTAAGTTTTGGGGGTTTGCTCTGTTTGTGCTGTAATTTAAAGTTTAATCTTTGAATTTAACTTTTGTACAAATAGTTATAATGGTTGGGTTTTATGCAGATTCAGAGCAAATATGGTAGTGCCAACAAAGAATCGGTAAGATTCCCTAAATTAAAAGTGAATATTTTGGGAATTGCTGATCTGGATCTCCTTGTTTTGTCTCTGGAAGATAGAATCTTTGTTCTCTGATTAGTTTCCAGTCCATGATTTATTGGTTTGATTACGGTAATTAGAATTGTTATAGACTAATATGATCGGTTTGGAGTGTTTGTCTTGGACTGGTGGATCGTTTGAAATTTGGGTTTTCCTTATTCAGTCTCAATATATTTCCAAGTATATTTTCAAGTCTGATTTAATAGGTTGCTGCACTTAATCAGACAATTAGTAGTTCTAAGGAGTTCTACGGTGAGTTTCAATTTTTTCTAAATTATTTTTATTATTTTCAATTTCTTAATATCTTGTACTTAAACTAATTACTTTGCATTTTTTATGTAAGGAGGAGGAAACAGATGATTGTGAGGTGGAGATTAACCTGTCAGAGGGAAAGTAATTGTTATTGCTTAATGTTGCATTTTAGTTGATTCTGTATGAAATTGTGAAGTGGAGATTAATCTGCTTCTTTAGCATTTTAGTTCCTTGATTATGTATTGATGATTGTAAGGTGGAGATTAATTTCCCAGAGGGAACATAATTTTGTTTGCTCAATATTCTTTAGCATTTTAGACTTTAGTTGATTCTGTATGGATGATTGTGAGGTGAAACCGTGGAGATTAATTTGCCAAGGATGATTATGGTTTAGTTAATTCTGATTTCTGTTAGCATTTTAGTGTGAATTTGGTTTTTTTTTTTTTTTAAAAAAAAAAAAAAATTATGTTAAGATTTTGTATTTTTTAAAAATCTAATGTACTTAAATTGCAAAAAAAAGTCAAGCTTGAGTTTGGGGCTTGAGTAGCTCGTCCAAAATAGACGAGCTCGAGCTCGAATAGAATTCCAACCCTATCAAGCAAAGCTCGAACAACGTTCCAAGTCTTGAGTCGATCCCAAACAGTCAAAACTCGCTCAAGTTCCGTTTGTTTACACTCCCTACGTAGCAACATCGGAAAAGGACTAACGATTGCACTGTAAATTTTCCTCTTATCCATTTGCGTAAATAGGGGTGAAATATGTTTTGTTTGATTCTCCATTAAAAGCTGAAAAGTCCTTGGTAATGAATAAACCTTCCTAAAATTAAAAGAGTTAGAGCGTACGTGTCAGCCTGTCAGGCTATTAAGGAAAGAGAAAACCATCTCTGAATTTCTCCGCAAAAAAGTGATTGTGAAAACAAAGTTTTGGTTTCTTGTACCATTTGCAGCCTGACATTTCTGGAGGGTGTACGACAAGTCAATACTCTTTCTCCTCTCTGACATGCACTTGAGCACTTGGGCTTTCTCGCTCTGATAGTATCTCAAAGACTCAAACGTTGTTTATATGCGACAGAAAATAATTAAGTTGTTTTTAAAACCTTTAAAGAATGGTTGGGCCGGTAAATGTTTGGATAGATTTTAGTCAAAAGATTTCCTTTTTTTTTTAAAAAAAAAAAAATTTAATTACTCACTTTTTAAAAAGCTTATGAATTGTTTAAGCATTGCTTAGCAAATTCTTAGCCATTTTAACTAGCTGGATGCAGTGTTCTTTTTGCTAGATATTATGTTTTAAATGGGTTTTTTATTAGATAAAATTAAGCTTTATACACAATTTAATGAGTAGAGCGAGATTGAGGATACCATCACTAGGAAGCATTACCACAATCGTACATGTGGGTTTGATAGTCTACTATTTTGATAGAGTAATGTTGTAATCAATTTTTTTTTTTTTTCACTTTGTTGATGTAGAATTGTTGATCAGTTATTGATTTTTTATTTTTTATTTTAAATGGTGTACCAAATTTTTTATTAAGAAATGAGTATCAAACTGATGTGAAACTTATTCATTCGTACCTACAACATTTATTTTGATTAATTATTTTGAGCCTCTTTGATGAATAAGTTTCGCACCATTTTATTTTCCATGATATCTCTTAGTAAAGATTTGGTTGTACTCCTAACTTTTTTTATTTTATTAATAAAAACTGATCATTTTATTAATAATAAAAACTGATCTAAGGCTAATTGACAGTCACATAAATCAAGTAGGATAAAAAATTCTCATTTTGATTATCATGATTCACGAGTGTTGGGTGGAGTTCAATTCAATCATTAAGCAACAATAAGTGTGGCCTAACCACATTTTAAGAATCTCACTGTTAACATTGAGCTTTGGCGCAAAACCAGGCGAGCTGTTCGCCAAAGCTTTAGGCTACGAACCATAACAGGCGAATCTCCTCTAATTAAAACAGAACCCAAGCCCAAAGGGAGCCCTTCCAGAAATTCTCAAAGGCCTGGGCCTAACCCAGGCCTATGAGGTGGTTTGGAAATAGTTTTCAACCAGCAATAGACGCGCCTCCGTTAGAACTTCACTCGCTGCGTCATTGCCCCAAGCGCAAAGGTACGGACTACCGTGTTACCCATCTCTTTTTGTAGTCCTCGTTTGCCTCCGCTAACTAGTATTTTTTCGATGTCCGACTTTACGTCGGACCGCATCTCAAAGTCAAAGCTTTTAGTGGATTGTTTAGGGAGCAAAGTAGCGTTCTTGGCAACTTTGAATGATGGGAGATGATAATACCTTCTCGCCTCACTTCCATTACGTGCTCTCTCATACAGTCATCACTACCCTCTGATTCTTTACAGACTCTTCAGCCAGAGAAAAATCCACAATGCTCTTTTCCCTCGATTCTTGTCTCCGACATGTACAAATCAAGAACCACTTGTTTCCGCTCTAATTTTTGCTGTAAAGTCTTGCTCTTCCGTTTCCTACTGCCGTGCAATTCATGCCCGCGTGGTGAAATCTGTAAATTACAGTGATGGTTTTATTGGTGATCAATTGGTGTCTTTGTACATCAAATATGGCTGTGCAGAAGATGCGCAGATGTTGTTTGATGAAATTCCTAATAAGGATGTTGTCTCCTGGAATTCGTTAATTTCCGGGTTTTTGAACGGAGGGTTTATTGGTAAGTGCCTTAGTGCATTTTTCACAATGAAGTTTGAGATTGGAATAAAACCTAACGAGGTTACATTGTTATCTATAGTCTCAGCCTGTAGTGATATGGGAGCTCTAGATGTACTGATGTAGGCAAGTACATTCATGGGTATGCACTGAAAATGGGGATGTTGTTGGAAACTAAGGTTGTTAATTCTCTTGTTAATATGTATGGGAAGTCTGGGAATTTAGATTCGGCTTGTCGAATATTTGAGGCAATATCCATTAAGAGTATTGTTTCCTGGAATTCAATGATCGTGATTTACACCCAGAATGGGTTTGCAGAGGAAGGTATGAGTATGAGTTGTTTTAATTTGATGAGAATGGCTGGAGTTAAGCCTGATGAAGGTACTATGGTTGCTTTGCTTCGGGCTTGTGAAGATTTAGGTGTAGGAAAACTAGCAGAGGGCATTCATGGTGTAATTTTCAGATGTTGTCTTAATGCAAATGAAAGAATTGCAACTGCACTTTTGAATCTGTATGCGGAGTTGGGGAGATTAAATGCATCACGCAAAGTTTTTGGAGAGATGATTCATCCAGACAGAGTAGCTTCGACAGCCATGCTTGCAGGCTATGCTGTCCACGGGTTTGGAAGAAAAGCAATGGAGCTCTTTGAATACACGGTTAAGGAAGGTTTAGAGCCTGATCATGTCACCTTCACGCATTTGTCAAATGCTTGTAGCCATTCAGGGTTTGAAGTGCATGGAATTGAACCCCAGTTGGATCATTACTCATGCATGGTTGATCTTCTAGGCCACTCTGGTCTTCTGAATGATGCTTATGAGCTGATTATAAACATGCCAATGGATCCTAATTCTGGTGTGTAGGGGGTCCTCCTTAGTGCTTGTCGGGTTTATGGTAACATTGAGCTTGGGAAAGAAGTTGCAGAGCGACTGATTGCTTTAGACCCATTAGACCCCCGAAACTATATCATGCTTTGGAATATATTCTGTGCTGCTGGTCCATGGAGAGATGCTTCAAAGGTGAGGGCTTTAATGAAGGATAGGATTCTCATCAGAAACGCCGGTTGCAGTTTTATTGAACATGGAAACAAAATCCATAGATTTGTAGTTGGTGATCGATCTCACCCTCTATCGGAGAAGATATATGTAAAATTGGAAGAACTGATTGGAAAGATTCGGAAGGCCGGATTTGTGTCTAAAACTGAATTTGTTCTACATGATGTTGAAGAGGAAGTTAAAGAGGATATGATCAACAAGCACAGTGAGAAGCTAGCCATTGCCTTTGGCCTTTTGGTGACTAATGCAGGCATGCCGTTAATCATAACAAAGAATCTTAGAATATGTGGCGACTGTCACAGCACCGCAAAGTTCATATCACTGGTTGAGAAGCGTGCCATCATAATACGAGATTCAAAGCGATTTCACCACTTTGACAATGGATTGTGCTCTTGTGGTGATTATTGGTGAAACTTTGCATCAATCAAAATGATGATTTACAAATTACAGCATGATTATCGCAGATCGAGCACTTGAATGTAAGAAACCCCTATCTCTTCTTTACATTACAAGTTTCTAGTAGAGTTTGTATGAAACATTGGTTTAATTGAAAATTTTATGGGACATTACTAATCGCGTGATAGTTCGAAGAGGAATGCATACTTTTCCCCGTATTACAAGGTCTGCAATCCATGCTAAATGCTTGGACTGATAAATACTATTTCATCCCAAGCCCACTCCTCCTAAATCATTTAGCATTCTGAAGCTCATCCCAACCCAAAGATTTGAGGATGGTTGAGAAAGGGGCTCAAGCCCAAACAGTGTGAGTGCATCTTTTAGGAGGGAGAACTAGGGGCTGAGGGGCCATGCCCCCTCCAGTTTTAAAATTTTCAGTTAATATATATATTAATGTATGTTTTAGCCTCTCTCGATAAGAAATCCTAATTCCATAATTTTTTCCCATTCTTTCTTTTGGACAAAAAATTATTTGAATCCGAACATTGAACAAAGGACCTCTTTCATTTTGTTTCCTGGTAATTGAATGGGTCATGTTCATTGTGGAATAAAATTAAAGCCATCTTATCGTTTACTTACTTCATTGAAAACTTGAACCTCCACCGGTGGCGATGTGCATTTATTATATTTTGTTTTATGAACATTATTTTCCAATGGTGGCCCAACTCTAGCCCCATCGTTGACGTAGCCTCCGAGAGCGGGCCCTGTTACTATGATTGGTTTGTTTCTAAAAAAAAGCTTCTTTACAAACCATGGTCCACTAGCGGACCAATCAATATGATTGCTGTGTAATTTCTCAAATATAATTGCTAGTTGGACCAGCATTCACCCCACATTTCCCCTTTATTTTGTAGCCCTTGTAGTTGTTGTAAGAGCCTATTTGATATTGCATTTGAAAAATAAAGTTTTTAAGTTAAAAATAGTTTTTGGGCAAAAACTTTATTTTTTAAGCTTTTGCCAAAACTGTTTTTTGGTTAGGAGAAACTTCCCTTGCCCCCCTAAACTTTCGCGCGTTTTGCAGGCACCCCCCATTGTTCAAAAACTCTTACTTTGATGTATCAAATTTTTATTTTCTTTCACTTTGCCCATTCCGTCAGGATTTTGCAGTAGAATCAAACGGTCAAATGAGTAAAAGTCCTTTATACCCCTAATTTTTTTTAAAATTTCAAATTTATCCTTATTTATAAATAAAAAATTATTATATTAAAAAAAAAGTGAACTCCGTTGCCGGGGGTCACTTCGGAGGGTCACAAGACCCACCAGGGGTCACTTTTGTGACCCGTCAGTGGGTCAATTATGACCTAATAGAGGGTCACCAGTGACCCACCAGCGGGTCACTTGTGAACCCCAGTGGGTCGGCATAATACCCGTCTTCTTCTTTTTCTTTTTTTTTTTTCTTTTTTTTATTAATATAATAATAATAATATGACCCATGGGTCACAATATAGGTGGGTTAGATCTACCGATAAACTCACGAGTCAAGAGTTTTTAAAAAATATATATATTTTTAATAAAAAATAAGGATATTTTAGTAATTTAACACCGTCCGTTGGGATTTCACAGAAAATCCTAATGGAATGGGCAAAGTGAACGAAACTAAAAATTTGATACATAAAAGTGAGAGTTTTTGAACAATGGGGGATGTTTGCAAAAAGTACGAAAGTTTGAGGGGATAAGTGAAGTTTTCCCTTTTGGTTATTTTTAGGCTTTTTGGATCCTTAAAGCGATTTTAATTTTTTTACCAAACGAGTACCTTTTTTTTTTTTTTCAAACTGGCTTTTTGAGTGTTAAAAGCACTTTTAGACCCCTCAAACGCAATTCCAAACACACTATATGAGTCTGTTTGAGATTGCGTTTAAGAAATAGAGCTTTTAAGTAAAAAAAGAGCTTTAGGGCAAAAACTTCATTTTCAAGCTTTTGCCAAAAGTGCTTTTGGACCATTTTTAGGCTTTTAGACTCTTAAAAGCACGTTTAATTTTTTTACCAAACGAGTACTTTTTTCTTCAAACGGACTTTTTGAATGTTAAAAGTACTTTTAAGCTCCTCAAATGTAATTCCAAACAGGCCTTAAGTCTCTTTTGACGGGGGAAAGATGATACTGCGGTGTTAAGGGTATTATAATTTTTTTAATAAATTAATATGTATGAATTAATGAATTAAATCCGTTTGTCAAATTTTGTGAGATAAAAATATGATCTAAACCTTTAATCATAGAAATTTTCTATGAAAATAGAATACTTAGTCAACTCAAGTTTGGTCAGATCGATGGTTCCCAATCTGACCATATACGATGGTTGACACGGTGTAATTTATTGGTGCGGTGACTCTCCCTTCCAATCAGCTCCATTCTTGACAGTTGACATTGTGGAATTTAGATCAAAGACGGTGAGGGGCTTTGGTCGGACAGATACACGTAATTATCAGATAAATCGCACGGCTTAACTCTCAATGCATATTAATTAAAGATTTAGATCAAAGAAGTGTCCGAGCCACCCTAAACACAGTAAATTTCCCTCTTGCCCACCGAGTAATAGGTTGAGTAATAGGGTTGATATATCTTTTCTGTAAATTTCCCTCTTATCCGTTGAGTAATTGGCTTGATATATCTTTTGTTTGATTCTCAAGAGAAATCTGATACGCCTGGGACAGACATCAATTACAAATCTGTTTTCTTTCTTAGTACCAAGAGATAAATAAATAAATAAATAGGGAGATCTGTAGCCATTTGTTTTCCGGTAAAAGAGAAGTTTATACTATTGTCTTTTCTTTTGAGGAATAATCTCGTGTAATTCTAAAATTTGGTTCTTTGGGTTCTAAGTGAAAGTTAATGTTCAATGGGTTAATTTTCTTTACCCTTTTAACTTGTGTCAGCCAGAATGAAGAGAAAAGAAATTTCAAACGCAATTTTTAAATTTTTTTTTATGAGTTTATAATGACCTGTTTATTTGTGTTAATGAAAGAATTTGGCGTGCTAATTAAGGAGGTAGCCCAGCTAACTTAAATAAAATGCAATGAATACTTTTATATTCACTGGGCACGTACCCAATTACTTTTGCTCAAGTACAAACTTTCCCAATTGATATAAGAGATTTTTTTTTTTTTTTTTTTTCGTATTTACCTAATTGAAAAAAATTTAAACCAATGATATTCACTTTATGAAACATAGTTCCTAATTAATTTAACAATCGTCTTTCATTTGGTACGAGATTGCCACCCTTATCTTGATTTGGCTATCATTCTGGTCCCCGTTTTAGGTGATTGCATGGTATCATTTTGTGGGATAATATAGACAAGTAAAATTTTGCATGGTATCGTTTTAGACTTATAGACAAGTAAAATTCCACGTCTATCCTGCCATTGACTCATTCCTTGACGTTTTAAAATAAATATAAAACATAAAATATTTTAGTTTTTATGACTAGTAAATACACCTAGATTTTTGTACAATTTCGTGCTGGATCCACTTTTTTCTTGTCTAGAGCAGTAAATGAGTTAAGAGATGGTAGATATACATATATCTATATATATATAGATACACAAGTCCCTGACTGAACAGCCAGACAAATTGTGAAAGTTGAAAGCAAGAGAAGAAGACTTCGTGAAAGTATGCCTCCTCCTTCTTCTTCTTCTTCCATATTTCTGTTCAGTCTCGTATTAGTTTTTCTTTTCTGCAACGCCAAGGCTTTCATAAAGATACCCCCAAATGAAACTGTCCCAGCAGTTATAGCATTTGGAGATTCCATAGCTGTTACGGGAAACAGCAACCATCTAAAAACTGTTGTTAACTGCAATTTCCCTCCCTATGGGAAGGATTTTCAAGGTGAAGTTCCAACTGCTTGGTTCCGCAATGGAAAGGTCACCTCAGACTTGATAGGTAGCTCTCTCTATACCCGCCCTCCCTCGCTCACCCTCTCTCTCACAGTCTCGCTCCGGCGAGGTATCCAGCTGACAGCTGTTAGCCGTTTGTTAACAGAGTTAGTTTAATTAACTTTTCTAGTTAAATTCTGTTTCTTATTCGAGTTTGTTGATATTGTTAGAAGGTGGCCAACAGCAACCATCTAAAAACTGTTGTTAACTGCAATTTCCCTCCCTATGGGAAGGATTTTCAAGGTGAAGTTCCAACTGCTTGGTTCCGCAATGGAAAGGTCACCTCAGACTTGATAGGTAGCTCTCTCTATACCCTCCCTCCCTCGCTCACCCTCTCTCTCACAGTCTCGCTCCGGCGAGGTATCCAGCTGACAGCTGTTAGCCGTTTGTTAACAGAGTTAGTTTAATTAACTTTTCTAGTTAAATTCTGTTTGATATTGTTAGAAGGTGGCCAACAGCAACCATCTAAAAACTGTTGTTAACTGCAATTTCCCTCCCTATGGGAAGGATTTTCAAGGTGAAGTTCCAACTGCTTGGTTCCGCAATGGAAAGGTCACCTCAGACTTGATAGGTAGCTCTCTCTATACCCTCCCTCCCTCGCTCACCCTCTCTCTCACAGTCTCGCTCCGGTGAGGTATCCAGCTGACAGCTGTTAGCCGTTTGTTAACAGAGTTAGTTTAATTAACTTTTATAGTTAAATTCTGTTTCTTATTCGAGTTTGTTGATATTGTTAGAAGGTGGCCGAGTATATAAGTTCATTCTTTCTTCATTAATTAACTTTTATAGTTAAATTCTGTTTCTTATTCGAGTTTGCTGATATTGTTAGAAGGTGGCCGAGTATACAAGTTCATTCTTTCTTCATTCTTTCTTCATTCTTTCTTCATTATTTCTCTCATTCACTCGCTTCTAAAATGTCGCTGGTGAAGTTTTGGGCGTACACATGGCTCATAACTGTTGTTATGAGCCTCTCATCAGTCGCTTTACTTGGTTCTCAACTACTCAGTGACGACGAGAACCTGCTCATAGGCTTTCAGATAGGCCTCATCGTTCTAGGAATGTTATCTGGCCCCATCCACTTCGCGATCGTGAAGCCGATCATTGATGGGTTGTTACGGATGGAAGCAAATTTTCCGAGGTGGGCTAAACTGCTCTGTAAGATTTGCCGTGCTATTCTTTTCCATATTGCATGCGAAAAGTTCTCCGTCAATATTTTTGTCTTCATTGTCTTGTGTTCGTTTTCCTCGACGGCAATTTGCTACGTCAAGCTTACTCAAAGGAATGATTCCTTTGATGAGATTGGTATATGTGAGGAGATCCTTGGTGGTATTGTGAGGATTTGTATTTCTTTGGCGTGTAACCATGAGGTGGAGCTCCTGGCTTACGCATTGGTTCCATTTTCTCTTGCCATCATGTCACTGGTATGTTAATTTTTCCCTATTATTTGTTTTTTTTAAGATATACTCTTTTTGCGTGGGCTAATTTTTTAATCTTTTATGCTAGCTCCTTCAAGAAACCTTCTGCCCAAACTTTGAAGTCGACTTGTTCATAAGTCCTTTTATGGATTGGGTTCGTAGGCGACGAGAGGAGTCTGGTGTCCGTGATATGGAGGGTGGGCGTGACTTGGAGCGTCGGCGGGAGCTGGAACGCGAGCGCGAGCGGGAGCTGGAACTGGAACGCGAGCGCGAACTCTAGCGTGAGCTCGAGCGGGAGCGTGAGAGCGAGGGCTAGTGGAAGCTGACAAGAAGGATGTACCAGACTGACCCCCATTATTGAAGAGATTTTTGTTTTTGTTTTTGTTTTCTCAAACTTTTGATTGAACATCTACATATTTCGTTACTTTTTTCATTTCGGAGTAGTGCCGGTTTAATTCATTTTTTAAGAGAAAAGGACTGCTTGACATTGATTAGGGGTGTTGATGCCCACTAACTGATAACTACTATAACCGTTAACACTTAGTGAAGGGAAGGGGGAGGATGACAACCAACCAGTAAAGCAAAATTATTCGGTTTAAAGCCCATTCCTTGTCAAAGTCTAGTGTGCCTTCGGACCCAACAACCCATAAAAGCTCCCGAAAATTAAATATGTGATCCTTCTAGCTGGCATCCCCCACGTATCTCGACTATCATTACTGTTTTTTTCCACTTTAAAAGCATCCACGGTCTCTTTCATCTTCCTTCGGAAACCCTAATCATATTTTACCCTTCGAATCCGACTTGTTTACTGCAGTGCTCAATCACTTTTTATTCCTCTTCCAATTTTTTTTTATATTATTATTATATTAATTAAATCTGATACAGTTTGAGTAAAATAAGCTCGCTTTTCACCACACAATTACAGCTGGCGCTAAACTGTGCTTCATTTCCCGAGGCATTCGTTCCACATTTTAAGTGGCCACTGGCCACGTACATCATACCCAGCGTCTTTTGTTTTTTGGTAACAGTACCAGCGTCCTTTGGACTTCTGTATTTATCTACCATTTTATCTCATCAACTAACCTTATTTACTACTTTTTTAAAAAAATTATTAGCAACTAATTTTTTTATTAACAAATTTTTATGCAACATGACTTTTTAAAACTTATTTTATTTAATTTAGCTAATTATATTTTAAAAGTTTTTGGAAATCTTATTGGGCAAAGTTTTCAAAAAAGGAAAAAAGAAATTGACAAAAAAAGAAAAAAAAACAATAAAAATAAAATTGTTTTCTTAAAAAGTGTTGCTACATTTATTCTTTTTGTTTTTTTGCTCTTCCAATCAAATATCTATTTTGCAATTTTTTTTTTTGCTAATTCAATGTAAGAGTTTTTACAAATTTGATTAACATTTTAGATAAAAGTAGTTTTTTCATCTTTTATTGTAAATGCTCGATCTTAATAAGTACAAGGGTTAGAGCATTCCCAATGGAGGAGCCATATTTTTTATGCAAAATGGCTCCTTATAACTCACTTTTATTTAGTTTAGATAAGACATTTTTAAATGTCTCTACATCTGATTAGCTATATTTCTATCAATTTTATTAAAATATTATTAAAAGTAAGAAAAAGTTTTGGGAAGAAGAGAACATGTGAGAGGAAAAATGAAAAAAAAAAAAATTGGAAAAAATAGAACATGCAGAGAAAAAGTAGGAAAATATTTGAGAAAAAGAGAAAACAGGTAAGAGAAACAATGAAAAATAAAATAGCTCCATTGAAAAGTGCTGCTACATTTAGCTTTTCTTTTAGCTCTTCCAATCAAATATTTATTTTACATTTTTTTTTGCTAATCCAATGTAGGAAGTTTTTTAAACATTTGAAAAGCTATTTTAGATAAAAGTAACATTTGACTCTTCCATTAGGAATGCTCTTAAATACTAAATTAGTCCATGGGGTTTCACAACTTTATTTTTTCCCTCCTGGGGTTTCATTTTTATCACAGGAGGTCTCTGTGGTTTTGATAATAGACCAAGTTTGTCCTCCGTCAGCTGACCGTTAATTGACTTGACGGAATTCCACGTGGACCAATCACATGTTGACACGTGGCATCTACTTAATTTTTTTTTTTTAAAAAAAAAAAAGTACTTTCTAAAAAAAAAAAAAAAAGATTGGGGGTGGCCAGGCCACTGCCATCTGGTCGGATGAGGATGGCCAAGCCACCCCCTGGGCACTAAGGAGCCACCCCCCTGGGTACTGGGGGTGGTTTTCGGCCACCCCCATGGAGCCTTGGGGTTGGCCAAAGCCACCCCCAATGGTGGTTGGGGGTGGTTTCGGCCTTTCCCTAGGCTTCATGGGGGTGGCCGAGCCACCCCCAGTACCCACTGGGGGTGGTTTCGGCCACCCCCTTGGTGCCCAGAGGGTGGCTTGGTCACCCCCATTCGGCCAGATGGTTGTGGCCATGGCCAAAGGGGGTGGCCGAGCCACCCCTAAATGGCCAAGGGGGTGGCTTGGCAACCCCCAATCTTTTTTTTTTTTAGAAAATACTTTTTTTTTTATAAAATAATTATTAAGTAGGTGCCACATGTCAACATGTGATTGGTCCACTTGG